>NC_070600.1:24346078-24348578 GCF_027409825.1 Scomber japonicus | reverse complement strand
TTCTCCTCCTCCTCCTCCTCCTCCTCCTCCTCCTCCTCCTCCACCACAGTCACTTATTGCACTAAGAAACTCTTTTAGCATCTCTGTAGTGTTGAGCTTGTGTCAGTGAGCAGAGAGCTGCAGGACAAAAATCTGTCCTCCTTCCTCTCCTCGTCCCCCTCTTCCTCTTCCTCCTCCTCCTCCTACTCCACCTCCTACCCCTCCTCCTCCTCCTCTTCCTCCTCCACCTCCTACCCCTCCTCCTCTTCCCTCCTCCTCCTCCTTCTCCTAGTCCCTCCTCCTCCACGTCATCCTCCTTGTCCTCCTCCTCCCTCCAACATGGACTTCATAATCAAGAAAACAGTCACTTTTTGCACTCCTCCTCCTCCACCTCTTCCTCTTCCTCCTCCTCCTCTTCCTCCTCCTCCTCCTCCTCCCTCCACAGTCACTTATTGCACTGAGAAACTCTTTTAGCATCTCTGTAGTGTTGAGCTTGTGTCAGTGAGCAGAGAGCTGCAGGACAAAAAATCTGTCCTCCTCCTCCTCCTCCTCCTCTTCCTCCTCCACCTCCTCCTCCTCCTTTTCCTCCTTCTTTTCCTCTTCCTCCTCCTCCTCCTCCCTCCAACATGGCCTTCATAACCAAGAAAACAGTCACTTTTTGCACTCCTCCTCCCCCACCTCCTCCTCTTCCTCTTCCTCTTCCTCCTCCTCCTCCTCCTCCTCCTCCTCCTCCTCCTCCTCCTCCTCCTCCACAGTCACTTTTTGCACTAAGAAACTCTTTTAGCATCTCTGTAGTGTTGAGCTTGTGTCAGTGAGCAGAGAGCTGCAGGACAAAAATCTGTCCTCCTCCTCCACGTGGGCTCACCTACGCTGACACACTGCCAGCGGTGCAACATCTGGACGCAGTCGACCAGAAGCTGATGTACATGTTAGCCTGCATCTTTTATTACTTTCATCTGGTTTCACTCAGTAATTACAGCCTCCATCGCCTCCTCCTCCTCCTCCTCCTCCTCCTCCTCCTCCTCCTCCTCCTCCTCCTCCTCCTCCTCATCCTCCTCCTCCACCTCCTCTTCCTCTTCCTCCTCCTCCTCCTCCTCCTCCTCTGGTTCGTGTTGCTGCTGCAGCTTAACGCACACTTCTGGTTGCTTGTTAAGGACTTTTGCTTTAACATTCACTCACAGGGACGCTCAATTTCCTCCTCCTCCCTCCTCTTCCTCCTCCTGCACCACCTCCTCCTCCCCCACCTCCTCCTCCTCCTCCTCCACAGTCACTTTTTGCACTAAGAAAGTCTTTTAGCATCTCTGTTGTGTTGAGCTTGTGTCCTCCTCCTCTCTCCTCCTCTTCCTCCTCCTATTCTTCCTCATCCCCCACCACCTCCTCCTCTCCCACCACCTCCTCATCATCATCTTCCTCCTCCTCCTCTTTCTCCTCCTACTCCTCTTCTTCTTCATCCTCCTCATCCTCCACCACCTCCTCCTCTCCAACCACCTCCTCCTCATCATCTTCCTCCCCCTCCACCTCCTCCTCCCCTCCTCTTCCTCCTCATCCCCCACCACCTCCTCCTCTCCCACCACCTCCTCCTCCTCCACCTATTCCTCTTCCTCTTCCTCTTCCTCCTCCTCCTCCTCCTCATCCTCCACCTCCGCTTCCTCCTTCCCTCCTCCTCCTCCTCCTCCCCCCCACCACCTCCTTGTCCTCCTCTTCCCCCTCCCTCTCCTCCTCCACCTCCTCCACCCCTTCCTCCCCCTCCTCCTCCTCCTCCTCCTCCTCCTCCTCATCCTCCTCCTCTTCCTCTTCCTCTTCCTCTTCCTCCTCATCCTCCTCCTCCTCATCCTCCTCCACTCCCCCCTCCTCCTCCTCCTCCACCCCCCTCCTCCTCCTCTTCCTCTTCCTCTTCCTCCTCCTCCTCCCTCCAACATGGACTTTATAACCAAGAAAATAGTCACTTTTTGCACTCCTCCTCCTCCTCCTCCTCCTCCCCGTCCTCCTCCTCCTCCTCCCCATCCTCCTCCTCCTCCTCCTCTTCCTCTTCCTCCTCATCCTACTCCTCTTCCTCTTCCTCCTCATCCTACTCCTCTTCCTCTTCCTCCTCATCCTCCTCCACTCCTCCTCCTCCTCCTCCTCTGCTTCCTTCTCCTCCTCCTTCTCCTCCTCCACCTCCGCTTTCTCCTCCCCTCCTCCTCCTCGTCCTCCTCCTCCTCCTCCTCCTCCTCATCTCCCTCCAACATGGACTTTATAACCAAGAAAATAGTCGCTTTTTGCACTCCTCCTCCTCCTCATCCTCCTTCCACCCCTCCTCCTCCCCCTCCACCTCCTCCTCCTCCTCCTCCTCCTCCTCCTCCTCCTCCTCCTCCTCTTCCTCCTCCTCCCTCCAACATGGACTTTATAACCAAGAAAGTAGTCGCTTTTTGCTTTTTTCCTCTTTTTTTTACATGTTACTTCCTGGTTGAGTGGCAGATGTGAAAGTGTATGTATGTCAATAGCAGCTGAAGGCAATATGAACCTCAACAAAGCCAAATGT
>NC_070600.1:24287418-24345578 GCF_027409825.1 Scomber japonicus | reverse complement strand
CCTGAATCCCGCGATGGAAGAAGTAGAAGATATTTTATTAAAGTGAAAGTGAAAGGCGGCTGTTGCTCAGGAGGTAGGAGCGGTCGTCCTTCAATTGGAAGATTGGTGGTTCGATTCCCGGCTCCTCCAGTCCACATGGGCAAGACACTTAACCCCAAATTGCTCCCGTTGCTGTGCCAACGGTGTATGAATGTGAGCAGGTTGGCTCCCTGCGTGGTAGCCCCTGCCATCAGTGTATGAATGTGTGTGAAAGGGTGAATGATTGTAATGTAAAGCGTTTTGAGTGGTCGCACAGACTAGAAAGGTTGCTATATAAGTACAGAACATTTTACCATTTACCAAATACCACAATAATTAAAAAAGTAAGTTCTGTATTCAAACTCTACCAAGTGGAACCAGTACTAATCCAAGTACCCTTAACCCTCCTGTTATGCTCCCGGGTCAAATTGACCCATCTGTTTTGACTCTTCCTTCCTTCCTTCCTTCCTGCCTACCTTCCGTCCCTCCTTCCTTCCTACCTTCCTTCCCTCCTTCCTCCTTTCCTTCCCTCCTTTCCTTCCTTCCTTCCTTCCTACCTTCCTTCCCTCCTTCCTCCTTTCCTTCCCTCCTTTCCTTCCTTCCTTCCTTCCTTCCCTCCCTCCTTTCCTTCCTTCCTTCTTTCCCTCCCTCCCTCCTTTCCTTCCTTCCTTCCTTCCCTCCTTCCTCCTTTCCTTCCTTCCTTCCTTCCTTCCTTCCTTCCTCCTTTCCTTCCTTCCTTCCTACCTTCCTTCCCTCCTTTCCTTCCTTCCTTCCTTCCCTCCTTTCCTTCCTTCCTTCCTTCCTTCCCTCCCTCCCTCCCTCCTTTCCTTCCTTCCCTCCTTCCTCCTTTCTTTCCTTCCTTTCTTTCCTTCCTTCCTTCCTTCCTTCCTTCCTACCTTCCTTCCTTCCTTCCTTCCCTCCTTCCTCCTTTCCTTCCTTCCTTCCTTCCTTCCTTCCTTCCTTCCTTCCTTCCTTCCTACCTTCCTTCCTTCCTTCCTTCCTTCCTTCCTTCCTTCCTTCCTTCCTTCCTTTCCTCCCTTCCTTGACTGGAACACAACAGGAGGGTTAAAGTGATACTGATACCAACATTCATTAGATACCCATCATGTGAATAGAAGCATTACATTGCATCAAATACCTCCACTTCTCCACATCTAATAAATGTATTTAACTAATAACTCAAATTCAGAACCACATGTCACATTAAGTCCAAGAACGCTTGCTTTGATTGGCTGTGAGCAAGTCCACACGAATAGTCATATTTTCTAGCTCTGGGTGTAAAAAGGATGGATTGCAGGTTTCATTTGACGGGAGATGTTTCCATACTACTTGGTATTGATTTATTTTGGTCGATACCTTTTAAAGGTGTAGAGTACTGATACCAGCTCTGATCATGTCTGTGTACCATGGTGTCTGATGGAGGTCCAGGCCTATCAGGATTAGGGGTGCAACGAATCAAAAAACTCACGGTTCGGATCGTTCCTCGGATCAGAGTCACGGATCGGATCATTTTTCGGATCAGCCAAAAAAAAATAGACAAGACAAATAAACATGTTTTCATACGTCAGCTACGTGTTACGTCTGTGTGGTAGGCTAACCTAGGCGACTGGTTTGTGTGGCAGCGCGAGTATAAGGAAACAGACGTAGCACTAGAGGCAGCAGTTATCGTTACAGTAGTCACCGAAGTCTAGCCTACTTTTATTTTCCATGCCCACTGTTCTACATGTTGTTCTACATGTTGTTCTACATGTTGTTCTACATGTTGTTCTACATGTTGTTCTACGTGTTGTTCTACATGTTGTTCTACATGTTGTTCTACATGTTGTTCTACATGTTGTTCTACATGTTGTTCTACATGCTGTTCTACATGTTGTTCTACATGTTGTTCTACATGTTGTTCTACATGTTGTTCTACATGTTGTTCTACATGTTGTACACTGAGGACAATAAATCACAACGAGCCATAGTTTGCTTATTGAAAAGGGAACTGTTGCAGACTTTTACCCAGAGCGTGTTAAGTAGCTCTGTCCCTGGAACTAGCAGGAATGGTTACAGCTGTGTGTGGACTGAACATGCGCACATTTTTTTTTTTTTTTCATAAATCAATCCGCGTATCATGCGTGTGCCGAACCGAAATAGATGGTCCGAACGGATCACGGACCAATGATGACCCGTTGCAGGCCTAGTTGGATGGTCTTGTGGCAGGGAGGAACAGAGTGGGGGGGGTGTTTTGACTGGTGAACTGTAAATGTAAATGTAAATGTAGTTTATTTATACAGCCCTTTATAAACAGTCCTTGCGGTGTACCAAAGTGCTTTACAGCAGGTAATAAATAAATAAAGAGAAAAATAAAAACAATTAAAAACAATAAAATCAATAAAATAACAGTGAAAGCAATAAAATACAACAAAATCGAATAAGATAGAATAAGATAAAATAAAATACAATAAAATAAAATAAAATGAAAGTGTCATTCTACTAGGTGTTAAAAGCCATCCTGAAAAAGTGCGTTTTTAGCCTGGACTTGAAGAACTGGTTCATTTCCACTCTCCCGAACTGGTTCCTGCACCACCTCAGGAGGGCTGGGCCAAAAAAAAAAATCGATTTTTATATTAATCGCAATTTTTTTCTGGCGATTTTATACAAGAATCGATTTTTATTTATTTATTTAATTTTTTTTTTTTTTTTTAAATTTGAATTTTTTTTTCTTCTAAAGAGCAGCTAAATGTAGCAGTTTAGTTTATTGGTTCATTTCCACTCTCCCGAACTGGTTCCTGCACCACCTCAGTAGGGCTGGGCCAAAACAAAAAAAAAGTGATTAATTGAGCAGCCTTAACGTACATGACCATAGGTGAGGGTACCTCTGGTCATGAGCTTTGGGTAGTGACCGAAAGAACAAGATCGCGGGTACAAGCGGCTGAAATGAGCTTCCTCCGTAGGCTGGCTGGGCTCTCCCTTAGAGATAGGGTGAGAAGCTCAGTCATCCGGAGGGAGCTCGGAGTAGACCCGCTGCTCCTCCACATCGAGAGGAGCCAGATGAGGTGGCTCGGGCATCTAATTAGGACGCCTCCCGGACGCCTCCCTGGTGAGGTGTTCAGGGCCCGTCCCACCGGTAGGAGACCCAGGACACGCTGGAGAGACTATGTCTCTCGGCTGGCCTGGGAACGCCTCGGGATGCCCCGGGAAGAGCTGGACGAAGTGGCTGGGGAGAGGGAAGTCTGGGCTTCCTGCTTAGGATGCTGCCCCCGCGACCCGACCCCGGATAAGCGGCAAGAAGATGGATGGATGGATGGATGGCCTTAACGTACACATGAGCTATTAAACTTTATTATTCAACACTCCATCAAAGCCTCCAATGAGCTCGCTAGTTTCTGGTTTTAGTGAATGTGGGAGGGAGCGAAATGAAAAGAATGATCACTAAATAAAAACCAAAGTAATTGTGTTGTCACCCCCGAGTCTTTCATATATATTCATGTACGGTACATATTAGGCTTTACACTGATCTGATCGTTTATATCGGATCGGCCGATATTTAGCATCTTATGCGATTAGTGAGATCGGCTGTAATGTCTTAATTCTCCGATCCGATCAATGTCGTCATGTTGAAACTTTTTGCAGATGCTCCCGTTGCATAGATACAGATGGCTTGTGTTTTATTTGTCTCATTTACTCTGAAGAAGTTCCACACCACTGACATGTTTGTTTGAAGCCGACAGCTAGTTTTGAGTCTCGATGTGACGGACAATAAAGTTTTTTGAATATTGAATCATTAGCTGTCGGATTCAAACAAACATGTGGGTGTTGTAGGCAGACAGATAAAACACTAAAGAACCTCGTGGGGAAGCATCTGCAAAATGTTTCAACACCACAAATGTACCTTCGTAGGGAACACGAGGAGGAGAAGCCGAGTTTAAGAACTGGTTTATTTAAACTCATTTAACGGTGATCAGCCCCAAAAATCCTGATGGTGTAAAGCCTAGTACATATCATGTGTATATATAGTCATGAGCAGAAAGTTACGTATGAGTGGCACTACTTCACTTGCTTTTATTTAAAGATGTTCAGATGGCAGCGTGGCAGGATGTAGTAGGCGATGTTGACACCTCACGGTTGCCTTGGAGAGCGTTTGTCAAAGGAAAGTGAAGGAAGGGAGAAAAGTTCCCTTGCACGCTGGATTTGGCCCCGCGGGCTGCTGCATATGCTGCGGTGGATTACACTGATCCAACTTAATGCCTAAGACCATGCAATCATTCATAACTACAGGAGCTGCTGAGGGCACAGTCGTGGTTTGCTCCCAGCACCATCTGCCGCTGTGGCGAGGATTAACTTCGAGGAAGATGGGGGAAAGGTGGGGGTGGGAGGACTTGAGGCACATATAGACCCTGCAGAACCAGAACACCCAAATCCGTCAAAGCTGTCTGATACTTTTTTAATTGATGCCACCTCTTAAGTAACCACGCACATTTCAGACGGAGGCAGAGTGTAAGTCTGTAAAGCGTCTTAAATTGAGCTCTGTGGACACACGAACTTGCCAATCAGAGAAATATGAGCAGTGTTTAAACGCCCACTCTTAAAAAAAAATGGGGTTAAAACTACAGAATAAATCACTCTGGAGGTTTATAACCACGCTCTCACTTCAGATCTCCTCAGGAACTCACTTTGGTGGGAGTTTAGAGCAGAGGTGTCAAACTCATTTTCATTTAAGGGCCACATACAGACCAATTTAATATCACGGGGCCGGATCGTTAAAAAGATGAAAGGAAGGAAGGAAGGAAAGATGGAAGGAAGAAAAGGGAGGAAGGACAGATAGAAGGAAGAAAGGGAGGGAGGAAGGACAGATAGAAGGAAGAAAGGGAGGAAGGACAGATAGAAGGAAGAAAAGGGAGGAAGGACAGATAGAAGGAAGAAAGGGAGGGAGGAAGGACAGATAGAAGGAAGAAAGGGAGGAAGGACAGATAGAAGGAAGAAAGGGAGGGAGGAAGGACAGATAGAAGGAAGAAAGGGAGGGAGGAAGGACAGATAGAAGGAAGAAAGGGAGGAAGGAAAGATGGAAGGAAGAAAAGGGAGGAAGGACAGATAGAAGGAAGAAAGGGAGGGAGGACAGATAGAAGGAAGAAAGGGAGGGAGGAAGGACAGATAAAAGGAAGGAAGGAAGGAAGGCAGGCAGGAAGGAAGGAAAGATGGAAGGAAGAAAGGGAGGAAAAGAAGGAGGAGAAGGAAGAGTATACAGGAATGAAAGACGGAAGGAATGGCAGGAAGGAAAGATGGAAGGAAGGAAGGAAGGTACGAAGGAAAGATGGAAGGAAGGAAAATAAGACAGAAAGGAAGGAAAGAAGGAAGAAAAAGAAGACAGGAAGGAAGGAAGGAAGGAAAGATGGAAGGAAGGGAGGAAGGAAGGAAAGATGGAAGGAAGAAAAGGGAGGAAGGACAGATAGAAGGAAGAAAGGGAGGGAGGAAGGACAGATAGAAGGAAGAAAGGGAGGAAGGACAGATAGAAGGAAGAAAGGGAGGGAGGAAGGACAGATAAAAGGAAGGAAGGGAGGGAGGAAGGACAGATAGAAGGAAGAAAGGGAGGAAGGACAGATAAAAGGAAGGAAGGAAGGAAGGCAGGCAGGAAGGAAGGAAGGAAGGAAAGATGGAAGGAAGAAAGGGAGGAAAAGAAGGAGGAGAAGGAAGAGTAGACAGGAATGAAAGACGGAAGGAATGGCAGGAAGGAAAGATGGAAGGAAGAAAAGGGAGGAAGGACAGATAGAAGGAAGAAAGGGAGGGAGGAAGGACAGATAGAAGGAAGAAAGGGAGGAAGGACAGATAGAAGGAAGAAAAGGGAGGAAGGACAGATAGAAGGAAGAAAGGGAGGGAGGAAGGACAGATAGAAGGAAGAAAGGGAGGGAGGAAGGACAGATAGAAGGAAGAAAGGGATGAAGGACAGATAAAAGGAAGGAAGGCAGGCAGGCAGGCAGGAAGGAAGGAAATATGGAAGGAAGAAAGGGATGAAAAGAAGGAGGAGAAGGAAGAGTAGACAGGAATGAAAGACGGAAGGAATGGCAGGAAGGAAAGATGGAAGGATGGAAGGAAGGAAGGTACGAAGGAAAGATGGAGGGAAGGAAAATAAGACAGAAAGGAAGGAAAGAAGGAAGAAAAAGAAGACAGGAAGGAAGGAAGGAAGGAATGAAGGAAAGATGTAAGGAAGGGAGGAATAAGTAAAGTGGGCCGGATTGGACCCCTCGGCGGGCCGGATCTGGCCCACGGGCCGCATGTTTGACCCCCCTGGGTTAGAGGAAATATAAACTTTTACAGATCAATCTTTTACAATCATCCTTCAGGTGGAGCAGGAATGTGTGTATAAGAGGAGACATTGGCCAATCAGCTGTCAGGGGTATCCATTTAACTCTCGTGTCGTCCTCCCGGGTCAAATTGACCCCATCTCTCTTTTGACTGTTCCTTCTTTCCTTCCTTCCTTCCTTCTTTCTTTATTTTTTCCTTCCTTCTTCCCCTCCATCCTTCTTTCTTTGATCCCTCCTCCTTCCATCCTTCCTTCCTTCTTCCTTTCCTCCCTCCTTTCTTTCCTTCCTTCCTTCCTTCCTTCTCTCCTAAATTCCTTCCTCTTTCGTCCTTACTACTTTCCTTCCTTCCTTCCTTCCTTCCTTCTCTCTTAAATTCCTTCCTCTTTTCATCCTTACTCCTTTCCTTCCTTCCTCCCTCCCTCCTTACTCCTTTCCTTCCTTCCTTCCTTCCCTCCCTCCTTACTCCTTTCCTTCCTTCCTTCCTTTTCATCCTTCCTCTTTTCCTTCCTTCCTTCCTCCTTTCCTCCCTTCCTCCTTCCTCCTTTCCTTCCTTCCTCCTGTCCTTCCTTCTGTCCTTCCTTGACCTGAGGACAACAGGAGGGTTAAAATTCACTGAGGTCTAATTTATGAAAATGTGAAGCATCATAATGTCCGTGTTTTTTTTTTAGGACCTTGAAGTAAGCATCGTAGTTCCATCAGTATGTGTCTAGTGGGTCGATTGTCACATAAATACAGTAGAATTCATTTATTAGTATTTACACTCAACTTGTGAGATTCAATGAAATAATACAATAAATAAAAGAACAAGATAAATACATTTTCTTTTCTTATATCAAATAAAGATGGCGGTTTACAGCAAGCTTTTCATTGTGCTTTTTAATTAAAGTGATTCGCTTTAGAAAAATGGCCACTCCTCTTTTCTCCGCATGTATCTCCTGATTTGATTGGCTTATTAGTGTCCCATGAGAACAATGGTCTGTCAGTTTCCAAGGGCCGCTCCACTTTTACCGTAATAACTGGAGAAGCTGTGCTGGCTAAAATAGAATCACTGACTGGCAAAATTGAACAATCCTCAATGTATGGATAGGACAGCAGTCTGCCTATTAGTGACCTCTGACCTATGGCGTCCATCCAAGGTAAATTCATCCCTGGTTTTAAAGCAGCACATTCCCAGCTCTTTATTTATGTTCTGCTCTACTGGAATATCTCTGCATGATTTCCAGTAAAAACGGCCTGTTTCAGACAGAGGCTGAACTGAGGAGCTAACATATTCCAGTAGAGGAAAGGAAAGGAAAGGAAAGGAAAGGAAATGAAAGAAGGAAGGCAGGAGGGAGGAAAGAAAGAAGGAAGGAGGGAGGTAGAAAGGGAAAGATGAAGGAAGGAAAGAAGGACAGAGGAAAGACGGAAGGAAGGGAGGAAAGAAGGAAAGAAGGAACAGTCAAAACAGACGGGGTCAGTTTGACCCGGGAGGACGACAGGAAGGTTAAACTTTATGGATGTTGACACCTGAGTACATTTTCTGTGTTAGTCGTATTTAACGTCTTTTATCGGAGCAACTTATTACTTTCATCCAGATGGAAAAAAAGCTTCTGAAAATAAACTTTTACTAAAACTTGAATAATTATTATTTATATTTTCTCTTTTTCTGTTTGTGTCCACAGAGAGTTGACGCCCTGCCCTCCAACCATCAGGAGAGTTGATCCGACCACAGGAAACCCCTCCACCTGAACACACACACTCAGAAACACACACACACACACACACACACACATTCACACACACACACACACACACACACACACACATCATCTACCCTTTTTTGGAACTCTGTGCCTTCAACCAAAATTCACCGGTGATACTTCTGAAGCTTTTCTTTTTCTTTATTTATTTATTTTTTTCTTTTTTCTTTGGAGCAGGACTCAGAGGATTTATCTGCCTGATGTAGGAGGGCCGGGGATCGTGCTGCTGCTCTCACTCTTTGTCTGTCTGGAGAAGAAAATAAAAGAATCAAACCTAATCAGGACATGCAACTTTTAATCATTTTAATGTCCTAACGTGTTTTTTGGGTTTTTTTTTTTTTATAAATCGTATCAGTGATTTCCTTCATATCGGAAGAAATCCCTCGCTGTGCAATATCAGTCGATCTTTATGTGAAGTTGTCATGTGGATGTAGACTCTGGATGAACTTTTGCTCATTTTGGTTTATTTTTGTAACGATGTTTTCCTGATTTCTATTTTTCTAAAAGGATAACGGTCTAAGAGACTCGAGAGAAGAAAAAAAAAAAAAAAAAAACGAAGCAAACATCTGAACACATTAAAGAAGAGGAGACGTTTGGTTGTTGCTAAAAGACTATTTGTCCAAGTTTAGTTTTCCTCAACTGCACCCCCCCCCCCCTCCTCCTGCCCTGATAGGGCCAAAGCCATAGCCTATCTCAGATAACAATGCACCATTGTCCCCAACAGCAAGATGCATTCAGGGTCTCTCCGTTGGGGCTGACATCACAGGCTCCTCGTCAGCTTGTCTTAGCTGTTGGATTTTCTGAGCAACGTTTTGGTTTCTACTGTTTGTTCAGGGGCTTGAATCTGAAGTATTTAGTATTCTCTACCTTTGTGTGGCCTGTTCTTCTTCTTCTTCTTCTTCTTCTTGCTGTTATTTTGTACTTCCTCCTACATATCAATCAAGCAACTATAAGTGGCACGTGTGTAAGTGAGAAAGGTGAATGGGTGTTTTTGCCAGAATGGAAGAAGACAGTCAAATACTGTAAATTATCAAATAAAAGCGGTCGGGTCTCTGAGACAGCCTGGTTCAGCAGGACGAGGAGGAGGAGCTTTGTATGAAAATGAACAAATAGTTGAGATCATTTAGTCAGTGGATCACTTGAAGCTTTGCCATGCTAATGCTGTGCTAGCCTACCAACATAATGCTGTGCTAGCCTACAAACATAATGCTGTGCTAGCCTACAAACATAATGCTGTGCTAGCCTACCAACATAATGCTGTGCTAGCCTACCAACATAATGCTGTACTAGCCTACCAACATAATGCTGTGCTAGCCTACAAACATAATGCTGTGCTAGCCTACAAACATAATGCTGTGCTAGCCTACCAACATAATCTAATGTTGGACCCTACTTTATGTCATATGGGTAAATATGTTCATGCCAACATTTAAATTGAGTTCCCACTCTTGCCTTGTCTTAACAGCACAAAATAAACACACTTTCTGACGTGTTAAAGCATAAATTGGACCACAAAGGTTCATTTATCAGATTACAAACTTACGTCACCGTATTTTATTCCCAAAGATCAACAATGACGAATGCTCAACTTCCTGCTTTTTTCTTACTGGTTTGTTGGTTTTTTTATGCCAGCTTGCTATATTAGCTGCAAAAAAGCACAATTTGAGTAAATGCGTTGCAAATTTAAAGCAACAGTTTTCAAATTGGCTTCACAGACCTTTTGGTAAGAAGTTAGCTTATCCTAAACTAAAGGTTGTAATCAGCTCAGTGAGATCATTTTCCAAAATGGTAAATTGCAGCTGAGATATATCCAACTTCAAGCTTAAGGCAAACATTCATCATTTAAGGTAATCACACATATTAAATGGATATAGTGCTTTAATGTCACATATCTATCTCTGAAGTTGCAAACATTAGAATATTTCCACTAAAACCAACATTTAAGTTAGATTTACTCTTTATGAGCTGATCTCAGTTGGCTGGTCTAATGAATAAACTAGTGAATGAGAAGAGAATAGTAACACTGTGTGAACATGAATATCCATTCTTGGCATTTGGGAGTCAGATGTGGTGAAGACGTAATGGTGCTAGACGACTGGCTGTTTGAGTGCTTCCAGTTCTTGAACGGGCTTTAAACTCTTCAATCATCAGTATGGACGGTTAATAGTTGTGTTGGGAAGCTTCAAATGACACCAAATATTAATGTTTATTATCATGTCAGTATGTGATAAGTATCTTATACTCCCAGGTCTTTTATTTTGGCGAGGGACAGATAGATACTCACACAGTGCTCACATGATAAATTCATTGTATTACAGATTTCCAAAGCATGATTTCTTCTCATTATTATTATTATATTGTTCTCACTCTGAGTTTACCTCATTAAGCTGCTGAGTAATTAAACTCAAACTCTGCAGATGTTTCATAATAAAGGTTATAAAGCGTTATTGACACTGTACAACTGGAACGCTATTAATGTGAAGAGAAAACAGAGACGTCTTATTAAAATATGATCAAATATACTTACTGTATGAAACAAGGGAAACTATTATAAATAATATCCTGTTTCTAATGAAGACCTGCACCATTATTTGAGAATTTACAGTCATTCCTGTTTTATTGTTTCAATCCTTTTTTCTGCAGTTGTGAATTGTGTTCTGTGTATCCTTAAAGCTGCTATCCTTGTACTGTGTAGATTGGAGATGTCCAGCCTTATCCCTGAAGTCCTACAAACATCCATATCCTTTATTAGCTCTCCAGATACCTCACACACACACACACACACACACACACACACACACACACACACACATCATGAGCTCAATAAAATGCATCAGTGGTTCACTTTATTTAGTTTGTGCCTTTCAGGGAATCATTATTTTCACATTTGAGAAAAGACTCAACTTATCTTTCTAAAAAGTACTTAGTCTCATGTTCGGTCATTCCTTTAACCAAACAAAGATGGTAACCTCTTTTAGTGGTGATACAGAGCAGTGCCAAAAGTATGTGGACACAAATTCAATAGATGGACATGTCTAAAAAAAAAAAAAAAAAACCTGGAGCATTGATCTGCATCGAAAGATTTGATAAACTGCTGTGTTGTTCCCATTTCTTCTTTAATGGCGCTTTTCCACTACACAGTTCCAGCACTACTCGACTCGACTCGGCTCAGCTCGGCTCCAGGAACCTTTTCCATTACAAAGAAGTACCTACTCAATGTGGGCGGGGTCGTCATAGCAACGGCTCAGCGAAACTGCCGTGACTTCGTTTTATACACGACACAAACACACAAACAATGGAGGACATGGAGGCGATGGTGTACTTGCTGCTGTACTGGCAACTAAATTGAGCCGTATGGCTGTAACGCTGTTGCTGGTATTTAAAAATGGCAGGTTTGATTCTTGTGTGGGACGGCTCATGACTCTTCCAGCCACAACTCTTCTGACCAATCAGCGGCCGGCAGTCTGTTGACGTCACATTTAGTATCGGCTCGGCTCGCTTGGAACCTCAGCAGAGCAGATACTAAAAAAGTACCAGGTACCAGGTACTATTGCTAGTGGAAATGCAAAAAAAACCCGAAGCAAGTCGAGTCGTGCTGTAACTGTGTAGTGGAAAAGCGCCATTAGTCAGCATTGGTATGAAAAAGTGTTCAGAGGAGGATCTGTGACCAAAATGTTCTATATAAATGTACGATGAAGAGAATTTGGATTAAGACCGGTACGTCCCAAAGGTGTTGGATGGAGTCGAGGTTCAGTCATGTTCTTCCACACCAAACTGGGAAATCCATTGTGTGTGTGGGAATCATGTTGAAACAGGAAAGAGAGACAAACACAAACTATTGTCTAAAAAGGTAAATTATGCGTCAGGTGAATGAAGTCCGAACACGTCTATGTCATGGTGAACAACCTGTCATCGTAGAGATGCAATGAACTGTAGACATTAGTGGTGTTGCTCTCAGTTGTTCACATACAAAGTGACAGAAGTAGTCATGTGAAGAAAAAAAGACAACGTGACTAAAGGTGTTCTCAAACCTCTGATGTGTTTTTGGTTCTGGTCCTCCAAACAAACCAAGATCATTAAAATCCAGGTGAGAATATTGTCAACTTCCATTGGTCCAGTGCATTTAGGGCAGGAGCGAGAACATAAACACAGGGAAAAAGGAAAAGTTCCTATCTGACCAAATATCAAGAAGACAACATTAGTCCAGATTCTGATTCATTTTCTGTCAGTCTTGTGGTTGTCAGATGGAGGCCAGATCTCATCCTCTAAAGAGTCTCGGTCTGGTTGATCTGGTAAAGTTATTGAGCTCAGATCTGCTTGAATGAATCGTACCAAGGCGGAAAAACATACTAAGATCCCTGACTGAGCTACGTGGGTTTGAAAACTCTGTTAGAAGATAAAATGCTGCCTACTTTCACACCTCCAAACACCGCTTGAAGTCATTGTGACTGTCGGTTCTTGGAAAGATACAAGAATGGTCAGATGCAGAACCAAAGTCCAACATGTGAAAGATGTTATGGAGGAAGGGGGTTCAGACGTTTGAGGATTCAACAAACACTTAATCTGAAGCAAAGTGAGGTGTTAATGCTGTTTAAAACACTCAGGCTAACAGAGACAGGAAGTCATTCATTCTAATAGAGGGTGAATGACCCATAGTAATGAAACAGTGCCCCCCTGTGGCCATGGAATCACATGCATTGGGATTTTCAGTACAATTGAAGATAAAAGGTTGACCTGTCATAAATAAAACCTTTGGGCCAAATTTTGACCAAAGAAACAAAAGTTTAATTATGGCTATTAACCCTCCTGTGGTCCTCAAGTCAAGGGAGGAAGGGAGGAAGGGAGGAAGGAAAGGAGGGAGGGAGGACGGAAGGAAGGAAGGAAGGACAGACAGAGGAAAGAAGGAAGGAGGGAGGGAGGGAGAAAGGAAGGGAGGAAGGAAGGTAGGAGGGAGGGAGAAAGGAAAAGACGAAGGGAGGAAAGAAGGAAGGGAGGAAGGTAAGGCGGAGGAAAGAAAGAGAAAAGGATGAAGGGAGGAAAGGAAGAAAGGAAGGAAAGAAGGACAGAAGGAAGGAAGAAAGGGGGAAGAGATGAAGGAAAAAAGGAAGAGAGGAAAGAGAGAGGAAGGAAAAAAAGAGAGAAGGAGGGAGGGAGGAAGGACAAACAGAAGGAAAGAAGGAACAGTCAAAACAGACGGGGTCAATTTGACCCGGGAGGACGACAGGAAGGTTGTGATATTAATGCTGATTATAGATTAACATGGCAACTTTTCTTCTCTCTCCAACATGCATGCATCAAGGATTAACCCTTTACATACTGTTCAGGTCAAATTTGACAGCTGTAAAAACACCTCAAATGTCTTTTACTCTGAAATTTGATGACTCTTCCTAAAGTGACCCAAAATGCACAAAAATAGGAATATTGTCTAGTATGTCTATAGTTAATAGTTTTAATAAGATAGTAGTTATGAGGATTTTCTTTTTATGATGTAGCAGTGAAGACTGATGGCTCTAATGGTTCTACAATAAACTCCACACTTCCACAAAGCTCTGCTCATTTTACCTTTACATAGAAAATAACATTTAACCATCATTATGTCTGTTATATTTTCATGTCTGAGGTAAAATAAGACATGATATTGTGTGATAGGAGATGTTTAGTGGTGTAAAAGCTGAAAAATACACTCTCTCTGCTCTCTGAGACATGAATCAAGGGTTAATCACATTTATTGATCAGTCAGATTATTGACTATTGATGCTTTCTAAACACATCTGTGCTTCAACATTTGGTATAGACACTTTTTATGAGGAGATTCTTAGACCAGGTCACATACTGGTGTAAAAAACGAACAGTATGTAAAGGTTAAATACTTTTGGCTCTAATTCCGTAATGCTAAGAGCTCCGCTGGACGAAGATTACATAACCAAAAATTAATATATCTTCTCTCTCATCTGGTAGGAATCAAATAAATTAAAAGCACGTTGGAAAATATGAAAGAATAGAAAATAATACTAAATAATATAAATGAACCTGACAGAAAACATCTTTGTATTTTGAATGTCAAGTTTAGGTTTTTCTTCTTTGCTTGGTTAAAATCTACTTTGCTGAACAAGAGGTGGGATAGAAGAGTCTTAAAGTGTATCCTAATAAAAAACCTGTTTAGATTTTCAAAGTTTGACTTGTGCTTAGTTTTAATAACATGATTAAAGATTATTTGTGTGGATGGAGTGTGACCATGATAAAAAAAATAAAATAAAAAAACCCCTCAGAGGCACAAACGGGGGCTCGTGGTGCACAAATTAGTCTCGATCAAATGCACATTTTGCAGCATTTTTAACATTTTACAATATTTTTTGAAAAGCAACTGTTTGTAGGCATACCTGCAAAGCGTTATTTTGTTTGTTTGTTTGTTTGTTTTTTTAACAAATGCATGGTTTTGTTTGAATACAGCCCTACATTCATATTCACCCAGGGATGTTGTGTTCTGCCAACAGTAGTGGAGGTAGTTTCCATAGACTTTGCTGCCTGTCAGTGTGAATCATCCGTGAAACTGCCTCCGTCCATCAAGTACCTTTACTGACACCATTCCCCAAAACAACGCTGCCAAATTGGTCTGAATAAGCCAAAATTTCTGATGTTCTCTGTGTATAAGTGGTTTAAGTGTATCACATGTTAAACCTCATCCCGTTAATGTTACATTGTGTTTTTAACAAAAAAGAATCCTGTTTGTTAAACTGTTAATAATATATGCAGAAGAGTTATGAAATAAACTGAAACAAACTCAAATGTGACTGTTTGTTGTTGATTGAGGAGCAATGAGGAAGGGTGCAGTTCATTTTTTTGACACTAGGTGGTGCCATTGTACTAAACACATTAATGAAAGGACAGGTACACAATTTTACAAGTATAAAGTGTTTTTTTTTACAAGTATAAGTGGTTAACAAATGAGTCCAAATGATCAAGTCTTCTATGTTTCAACATTACAGTGTTTTTAATGCTTTTGTTTCTATACTTCCACCACAGCTTAACAGAAACACTCAGAAAATGGGCGTAAAAAGCAGCAGCATTATGATAAATTGTCTTGAAATAATGGCGTTTCATGGCACTTTTGGTTTTCCATACAGAGCAGAGCTTGAGCCAACGTGTAGACAGAGTTGAGACGTGGTTTTCTTTTATACAGTCTATGGTTGAGACATATTTTTGTTTACTCAGATAATAATATTTTCTGTTCAAAATATAAAGTGCTCTCACTAATGTGGACCAAATATAACACGATCAGAGGAAAGTTTGTGTGTCTGTTAATTTTTTCACATGAATATTCATAAATACTTACTTTAAGGGCTTAAACAAAAGTATGTAGGGTCGAAGTTAAAAAGTAAGTTTAAAAAACAACAATAAAAACTGCGCATGCGTGACTTACATTGGGCTTGGTCTGACTCACGTCGGGTAGCGGCATTGCGCATGTGCGAAAAACGGCTGTCAGATAAACACAGATGTAAAAACTTGTGTTGAACTTCTATTGTTTGTATATTTTGTGCGGATCCAGCTGCTGAAACATGAATACAATACAACTATCAACCTATAAGTGTTGTTGCGCATGTGCGACTCAAATCGGGTAATGCAGAGAAAGCACGAGGAACACACAATGAGGAAGTACAGTTGAAAGTTTTACTCCATTTTAAGCGAACAAAGCAGAAGGAGGAAAGCAGCATGTCTGAGGTGAGTGTTAAAAATAAAGATTACTGTTGAAAGTCACTATTGATGATATGGTGATATAGACGAACTGGGCATGTTACTATTTTGTGTTTTATAAATTTGAGAGTTTAAGCCAGATTCTGTTCAGTTAAAGTGTTGTTTTTTCCGAGTGTCTGTGAACGCGTCTTGAGAGTGAGACTTGTAGCAAGCGTGTAGGTGTGTTTGTTGTTGTTAGCCTCTACATAAGAAGACGGCAGCACGTGTGCAGCTAGTGAACTTCTGATATTAGGCTTTTGTTGTTTTGGCGTTGGCTACGACCCACAGTAGCCTGTGTAACCATTAAGAACAAAGAGCCAGCTAAACCATCTCGGCGTGTGGTTATTGAGGGACGTTACAATATGATACTGATCCCTTTTTCTTTTTGTATCGCTGCTGTAGTTTCACCATGTGTAGCCTACATGTTAAACTGGTGGTGATTCGCTCAATAGTTGTGTTTACTTTACTGTACATGAGACAAACTTTTGGGACTTTTCCACTACACAGTTCCAGCACGACTCGCCTCGGCTCGGTTCCAGGAACGACCTTTTCCATTATAAAGAAGTACCTACTCAACGTGGGCGGGGTTGTCATAGCAGCGGCTCCGCGAAACTGCCGTGACTTCGTTTTATACGCGACACAAACACATAAACAATGGAGGACATGGAGGTGATGGTGTACTTGCTGCTGTATGTGGCTTTCTGTCACAGACAGTTCCTTCCTTCCCTCCTTCCTTTTCTACCTACCTTCCTTCCTTCCTTCCTTCCTTCCTTCTGCTGTATGTGTCTTTCTGTCACACACAAAGCAACTAAATTGAGCCGTATGACTGTAACACTGTTGCTGGTATTTAAAAATGGCGGGTTTGATTCTTGTGTGGGACGGCTCATGACTCTACCAGCGACAACTCTTCTGACCAATCGGAGGCCAGCAGTCTAATGACGTCACATTTAGTATCGGCTCGGCTCGCTTGGAACCTCAGCAGAGCAGGTACTAAAAAAGCACCAGGTACCAGCTACTATCCCTAGTGGAAACGAGAAGAGACGAGTCTAGGCGAGTTGAGTCGAGCTGGAACTGTGTAGTGGAAAAGCGCCATGATAAACGAGTCCATTTCTCCTACTTTATACTTTTACTCTAATACATTTCTGATGTGATTGTTTTACTCTCTACTGCAGATGATTTCATTCCTGTTTTTTAAACCATCTGTCCTGAATGTTAAAGGAAAACAAAGCTCTTTTAGTTATGCATTCAGTATCCTTTACTGGACAACTGTGAGCAAGGGAACATGAAAGTGTAAAAAATATTGATAATTTAAAATAAATGTGTAATAGAAGATAACTCTAAGAAAGGCAGTAAGAGTTGAGCAGACTCCAGCAAACGTTTAAACAGGAAGCAGTCATATGCTCTACTTTATGATGTAAAGCAGTTTAAACTGCTGCTGTGTATAAAAATGTACTGTATAGATAAACTTTGCAGGTTTTCACATCAGCTCAACCAAAGGAGACATGATGATTATCACCAACAACTGTAGCAGCAGTAGGTGATACAGGAGGTTCAGTGTTTAACAAGCATCTTTTATTTTGAGTTGTCCTTCACAAAGACACTGTATGTCTGTTGGCTCATGTTCAGCAGATGACCTCTGACCTCCCAGTTTAAGCACCAGGAATGACAATAGTGATGTGTAGTGTTATATGAAATTAGTGATTTACCCTTAATAAAGGAGACCGGATTCGAAATTTGAATTTATTTAGCTTGTACAAGTGGAGTGTTTTACCAATGCAACAGACAGAGTTACAATAGAAAAGGCTCCTCGTGGAGTGTTGTCAGATAGTTTTTATTCTGTTCTCTACCTAGGTTGTCTCATTCATTGTCATTGTCATCATTCATTCTGTCAACAGATGGCAAACATATTCCCTTAATCAGTAAACCGTTGAGACAGAAAGTATTAAAACAGTCATGTAAAAACAGGAACACACACACATATTGTATGATTTAAGACCTTTAAGATCTGAATTACAGTATAATCCTAATTTTTATAACATGTAGTATTTCATCATTATTATTTTCCCTTCAGGTTATCACCAAACAGCTTCCCTCAGTGTCCAACGCTACCAGCTGATCACTCATGAACTCCTGTAGAGGTATGTGAGGTAAAAATATCAGTTTATCCTTAAATGTGCTGTAAGAGGGCAGCACTTCATAAAACTATATACAGTATTTATAGATATATAGAACTATAGATACAGTTATTTAATGTGAAATACAGACTCTCAAAGCCTCACACTTAGAACATGGCTGCAAAAATCTTGTTTGCTTCCTCAGACAAGATGTAAATGTAATCAGCTAGAATTCATGTAATGAGTTTTGCAGTGGTGAAAGACTGAAGATATGAAGATAATACAACTTGTTCAAGCAGCAGTAGTTTTATATGTAACATATACAAAAGTCATAGTGGTAAAGTATGAGATGAGAAGTGAATACATGTCCAACTTATTTGAAATATTCTTTACTTTCAGCAGGGAGCCATAATGGTAAAACGTAAGCTTTTTAAAACTTTGGAAAACTTAACAGAGGATGAGTTTAAGAAGTTCAAGTGGTTTCTGGAGCAGGATGACGTCCTGGAGGGCTTCGAAGGCATCCCAAAGGCTCATCTGGAGGATGCAGCAAGGACACAGACAGTGGATCTGATGGTACAGAAACATCAGGATCATGGAGCTCTGCAGCTAACCAAGACGGTTTTAGAAGATATCAGCAGGAATGATCTGGTGCAGAGTTTACAAAACCTCCAACAAGGACCAAAAGGTAAGTTAGAGGAAGGAATCTGAAAAGCAGTGACACATGAAGTTCATCAATTATTTGTTTAAATTTAATTTCGTTGTTATGCTGTCCACAGTAGCACAATGACAATAAAACTTCTTATGTCTTTATTTACATGAGAAGGTTCAGTCCTGTCTCTAAATAAATAATAAATCTAATATTATAAAGAAATCAGTAAATGAAGCAGGTAAACATTTATCAGTCTATTCATACTAATGCAGTTGTCCCTGTTCTGGTACCAGGACCAACAGATGCATCTCCAGGCTCAGCAGTCCTGTCCCCCCATGGTACTGAACCAGCCCCACTTCCAACTGAAGAAAGAGGTGAGCAGCTACCAATTGGTTGTATACTTAGTTTTAAAAAACTACAGCTGATTTTATTTTGTTCATTATGTCATTCTATATATAGAATTTTCCATTTAAGAATTTTAACATTAACACTTACTTATAGAGAGTATCAGTCTTACATTAGTGGATTCCACTGTATGCAGAAGGTTGCAGGATATTGTGAATGGTCGGTGTGGCCTGTGTGCTGGTGGGGCCCCTGCATACAGACCAGCAGACCCACAGTACCAGTCAAAAGTTTGGATACACTTTCTTACTCAAGTGAATGAGAAGGTGGTCTGGTGTCTGTACGCCAAGACTTTTATCTTTGTCCACCATCTGACCGGCAATGCAACGAACCCCAGTGAGCCAGCATGGTGACAACCCTCTTGACTGAGCCAGATAGGTACTGGTGTGGCCTCCATGTCCCTCTCAGGAAGAGGGTCCCAGTTTTCCTTTTCTGCACAAAATCTTTATATGTTTCATCCTTATAGATGAAAAACAGGAAATATTTGGACAGTTACATATTGTTTTAGTTCTTCAGGTTTTCTGATTGAGCACATTCAATTTAAAATGATATAATTGATACTACATAAAAGTCTCAGCCTGTGGGACATAAAAACCTTTTTACAGAGAGTCTCTAAATTTCAGGGGCTCAGAAGTAATGGGACAGATACACATGAAATCAGACAAAACATTCTTATAACGACGCAAACCGTTGGCCATGTTAAGTCTGGTGATATCTCCTCTGCTGACCAACACACACTGGAGACTCTGACAGGACTTCCTGGAGGCTGGTCTCTGGTTGTTACAGAAATGCATCTAAACACACTGATAGTTGATCAAATCTATATTTTTCTTCTCTTTTAGCAACTAGTGGTCAGCAGGAAGATTTAGATACACATAAGGAAACTCTGATAAGTAAATCTCAGCAAGTGAATGAAGGACCTGAAGAACCAGGAAATGAAACCCTCCTCAACGATAACTACACTGAGGTCTTCATCACAGAGGGAAAGAGTGAAGAGGATAATGCTCAACATGAAGTGAAACAGCTTGAGATAACTTCCAAGACAAAGTCCCTCCATGACACTTCAATCAAGTGCTACGACATCTTTAAACCCTTACCCAACCAGAAGAAACGCATCAGAACTGTTCTGACGAGTGGCGTCGCTGGCGTTGGAAAATCCTTCTCAGTGCAGAAGTTCACTCTGGACTGGGCAGACGGCTCCAAAAACCAAGATATCAGTCTGCTGATTCCACTTCCATTCAGAGAGCTGAACATGATCAAAGATGAGCCGCACAGTCTGCTCACACTGATCCGTGCTTTTTATCCAACATTAGAGAACGTCACGGCAGAGATGCTCAAATCTAAAGGCCCTAAAGTTTCATTCATCCTTGACGGCCTGGATGAAAGCAGACTGTCACTGGATTTCAAGAACAGGAATGAGGTCATGTCTGATGTCACAAAGGAGTCATCAGTCAGCGTGCTGCTGAGAAACCTCATCGAGGGGAATCTGCTTCCACGGGCTCTCGTCTGGATAACTTCCCGACCTTCTGCAACCAATCAGATTCCTCGTAAATGTTTTGACAGGATAACAGAAGTACGAGGCTTCACTGACCCCCAGCAGGAGGAATATTTCAGGAAGAGATTCAGTGATGAAGAGCAGTCCAGCAGAATCATCTCACACATCAAGACATCCAGGAGCCTTCACACCATGTGTACCATCCCAGTCTTCTGCTGGATCACTGCGAGAGTTTTGAAGCTCATGTTGACTCCAGACCAGAGAGTAGAGCTGCCTGAGACCCTGACTGACCTGTACTCACACTTCCTGCTGGTTCAGACAAAGAGGAAGAAGAACAAGTATGACGGGGGACCTGAGACGAGTCCACAGGAGCTGACGGAGGCCGATGGGAAACTTCTTCTGAAGCTGGGGAGGCTGGCATTTGAATATCTGGAGAAAGGAAACATCATGTTCTACCAAAAAGACCTGGAGCAGTGTGGACTTGATGTCACAGAGGCCGCAGTGTTGTCAGGATTTTTTACAGAGATTTTCAAAACAGAGAAAGTGATCTTCAAGAAAAAAGTCTACAGCTTTGTTCATCTGAGTGTTCAGGAGTTTCTGGCTGCAGTCTACATTTACCACTGTTTTTCCAACAGTAAGGCAGAGGTACTGGAGGACTTCCTGGGAAAAGCCTTCAGTAACTCATTACTGGATGACTTCCGGGGAGAAGACTACAGCTACTCATCACTGGATGACTTCCTGATGAGAGCCATGGAGAAATCTCTCCAAAGTAAAAATGGCCACCTGGACCTATTTGTCCGCTTCCTTCATGGCCTCTCTCTGGAGTTCAACCAGAGTCTCTTAGGAGACCTGCTGGGGTGGAAAGAGAACAGTCCAGAAACCATCCAGAGTGCTATCAACAACCTGAAGAAGATGGAAAGTGGGGATAATTTTAGTATTTATGGCACTAGAAGAAGGAAAAATATCTCTCCTGACAGAAGCATCAACATCTTCCACTGTCTGATGGAGATGAACGACCGCTCAGTACATCAGGATATCCAAGAGTTCCTGAAGTCAAAGAACAGACCAAAGAAGAAACTCTCTGATATCCACTGTTCAGCTCTGGCCTACATGCTGCAGATGTCAGAGGAGGTTCTGGATGAGTTGGACCTGAAGAAGTACAACACATCATGGGAGGGACGATGGAGACTGATCCCAGCTGTGAGGAACTGCAGAAAGGCTCTGTAAGTCCAGATGTGATTATCAACATTATAAATCAGTGTAGATTAAGCAAAACAAAGATTAAAGTCTGCAGGTATGAGAGATAGTGATGGGAATTATTGTTTCATTCAAGCACAGTGAGACAGCATCAACTGAACTGGGAGTGTTCTGGTAGCTTACTGGTTAGGATGTATCCAGTATAACTGCAATGTTCACTGATCTCTCTCCTCTTGTTTCCTGTTCATCTCTCAACTGTCGTTTTACATTAAAGGAATTAAAAAATATTTCAAACTTCATAAAGAGATTAGTAGAACCACTGATGTGAAAAACAAATGTTAATCAAAATAATGACCATCAAACAGTTTCTTCATCAAATGCATGAAGTGAATATGAAGTGTCCTCTTTCATGATAACATATGTTGTAATATATGTGTCATTACAGACTTTCTGACTGTAGACTCTCAGAGACTCACTGTGAAATTGTGGCCTCAGCTCTGAAGTCCAATCCTCATCTGACAGATCTGGACCTGACTCTCAACCACCTGTCTGATTCAGGAGTAGAGCGTCTGTCTGCTGGACTGGAGAGTCCAAACTGTAGACTGAAGACTGTGAGGTCAGTTCACTGAATGTAGTTTGGAGAGAGAGAGAGAGAGGGTGAGAAAGAGAGAAAAACAAAATTTGCTGATATGTTATGATACCTGTTAGGAACTAGTTACATTCACTCACCTCTTCACACTGACACACACACACACTCACAGTCAGACACACACACAGAAACACTGTAGCAGTAGCTCTATACTTATTCAAACAAATACTCCCATTAAAGAGTCAGGAACTTCTTCGTCTTCATTTTAGTGAATATTTAATGACATTTCTTCATCATTGAATGTTCCAGGCAGGCAACAAACAGATACTTTAAATTCACCATAGGCGTCGTTATGTAAACAATTTAACTGCAGGCTATTTTGTGAGCTTTAAATATTCAATAAACATAAAAACTAACATCAATAAACATCACATAAATAAAACATATTTATAGCACTGATGTGAAAGTGAGCTATCATAATGTTATCGAGTGACGTAACTCCTGTATAACATCCCAAAATGACATCTATCAATGTAACAAACAATCAGTTAATCACTTAATATATTTGAACTATTACTGATTGAAATTAAAATGATATTAAATAGAATATCTCAGCAGAATGTCCCAAATGATCAAATAAATAAAAAATTAAAAGCCAAAAGTGTTCTTAGTGAGGCATAAGACTTATGCCCCATATTTAATTTTTTACTCTACAAAGTTTAGTAGTTATAAAAGATGACTGATTCTTAAAGAAAGTGTCCACTGTCCACTAGTTGTTAAAGTCAATGAATGTTAATAATTTTTGGTAAAGAGTCACATCTGTATACAGAAGATCCTCTCAACTAATATCTGTTTGAAACTGATCCAGTTTACTTGATGAAGGAGAAATATTTCTTTATTATATTCTTCAATGTGTTTTAATGAATAATGTCTGATCACCTGTACACACACACAGAGTGACACACAAGCATACAGAGATATATGAATACACAAACACAGACACACATGCACACACAGACTCACACTGAAACGCACACGTTTCAATAATCTACATCATTTATTCTTTATTCAGATTGGAGCGGTGCTGGTTGTCAGAGATCAGCTGTGCTTCTCTGGTCTCAGCTCTGAAGGCCAACTCCTCCCATCTCACAGATCTGGATCTGAGTAGAAATGAGCTTCATGATTCAGGACTGAAACTGCTCTGTGATTTACTGAAAGGTCCAGACTGTATACTGAAGACTCTGAGGTCAGTTCACTGACTGTCTGTTACTATTGGTGATCTTAATGTTTAACAACTGAATCTAATTTAACTTATATCCATGAACTTCATTTTCTTCTTTCTATATTAATTTTTTACTGTACAAAGTTTAGTGTGTAATTATGAAAGATGACTGATTCTTAAAGAAAGTGTAGAAAATGTCCACTGTTAGTTGTTAAAGTCGATGAATGTTTATAATTGTTGGTAAAGAGTCACATCTGTATACAGAAGATCCTCTCAACTAATATCTGTTTGAAACTGATCCAGTTTACTTGATGAAGGAGAAATATTTCGTTATTATATTCTTTAATGTGTTTTAATGAATGACTGATCATTGACTGACACACAAACACAAAATCCTGGTGACCGACTGAGAACAACGCGAAGCAACAGGAAGTGACACCACCCACAGGTCAAAGGTCACACAGTGAAAACAAAATAAACAAAATTAAAGATCCCTATAAAAAAAATATACAAAAACAAATATATACATCAACATGACCCACCAATTATATGTCACGTTATAGTGCATGATGTGGAGAACACACCCTGTAAATTTAATAGAAATCGGATGATGTTTGTCATATGGGGCTGACTTCCTGTGTCCAGCGGGTGGCGCTATGGACACAGTATTGATGCATAGGTGTGTTCAGGGTGGGACCATCTACATGTGTGACACATTTGATGTTGAATGGACAATGTACGCAGGAGTTATCAGGATTTTCTGCTTTATGACGAGACATCGAAATCCCCCACGTCATCACGGCAACCAGGAATAACGGAGGAAAAAGGTTTTGATAACTTTTCATCTCCAATGTCTCAAGATGATTCTATGCGAATTTGAAGTGGGTGTACTTTGTTCAAATATGATGTGTGGAAATGGCCAAAATCAGAATAAAAATCGACAATTTGATTGAAAATAGCCAACTTCCTGTTGGTGTTACACACACACACACACACACACACACACACACACACACAACCACACACACAACCACACATCATTAATCTACATCATTTATTCTTTATTCAGATTGAGGAGCTGCAGTTTGTCAGAGAACAGCGGTGCTTCTCTGGTCTCAGCTCTGAAGGACAACCCCTCCCATCTGAGAGAGCTGGATCTGAGTGGAAATGAGCTTCAGGATTCAGGACTGAATCATCTGTGTGATTTTCTGAAGAGTCCACATTGTGGACTGAATACTCTGGGGTCAGTTCACTGACTATCAGTTACTGTTGATGATCTTAATGTTTAACAACTGAACTTAATTTATGTTCATACATAATTTACATCCATGAACTTCATTTTCTTTTCCCCATTTTAAATTTTTACTGTATCGAGTTTAGTTTTGTAGTTAGAAAAGGTGATTGATTCTCAAAGAAAGTGTAGAAAATGTTCACTCTTACTTGTTAAAGTCAATGAATGTTAATTTTTGGTAAAGAGTCACATCTGTATACAGAATATCCTCTCAACTAATATCTGTTTGAAACTGATCAAGTTTACTTGATGGAGAAATATTTCTTTATTATATTCTTTAATGTGTTTTAATGAATAATGTCTGATTATTGATATTGATCCTTAACAACACACACAGACACCCATCATTAATCTACATAATCTTTTCTTTATTCAGACTGTTTCGCTGCAAGTTGTCAGAGATCAGCTGTGCTTCTCTGGTATCAGCTCTGAAGGACAACCCCTCCCATCTGACAGAGTTGGATCTGAGTTTCAACAACCTGCAGGATTCAGGACTGAAGCTGCTGTGTGATTTACTGAAGAGTCCAGACTCTAAACTGGAGACTCTGAGGTTAGTTCACTGTCTGTCTGTTACTATTGTTGATCTTAATGTTTAACGACTGAACCTGATGTATGTTCATACATAACTTCCATCCATGAACTTCATTTTCTTTTTTCCATATTTATTTTTTTACTGTACAAAGTTTAGTGTGTAGTTATAAAAGATGACTGATTCTCAAAGAAAGTGTACAAAATGTCCACTCTTACTTATTGAAGTCGATGAATGTTTATAATTTTTGGTAAAAAGTCACATCTGTATAGAGAAGATCCTCTCAACTAATATCTGTTTGAAATTGATCCAGTTTACTTGATGAAGGAGAAACATTTCTTTATTATATTCTTTAATGTGTTTTAATGAATAATGTCTGATCATTGATATTGATCCTTCACAACACACACACATCCATCATTAATCTACATCACTTATTCTTTATTCAGATTGGATGGCTGTAGCTTGTCAGAGATCAGCTGTGCTTCTCTGGCCTCAGCTCTGAAGGACAACCCCTCCCATCTGACAAAGCTGGATCTGAGAGGAAACAAGCTGAATGATTCAGACGTGAAGCAGCTGTCTGATCTTCAGCAGAGTCCAGACTGCAGACTGGAGACTCTGAGGTCAGTACAGAGTTGGAGATAGTCTGTGTTTGTTTCAGCAGTTTAGTATTAAACACAGTCAGGATCAAAGCAAAGATCCAGTATTTCCTGGTGAACCTTCTCAGTGCCGCTTTCCTCAGTGAAGCTGTGAGAGGAGAATGAGGAGTGATGATTCAACAGCAGGAAACATCTTCAAATCCCACAGAGACTCTGTAGCTTTAAACTTTGATAAGAGTTGACATGTATCAGCAGTAAATCCATCAGTAAACTGATGAGTGAATGTCTCTGTTTCTGCAGTAATGATGTGTTCATGACTCTCAGCACTTTATTTCCTCTGTGTACTTGAGTGAAATCTGCAGAGGAAACACACTTGATAGTAAAAGTGTGTGCAGGTGTGTGAGCTTGGAGCTCAGTGTGTTCACTCCAACACGTTAACATGAGAGCTGAAAGGAAGCAAGCTATGCTGCACAGCTGTTCCACTTCTGGTCTGAACAGGACTGAAGTCCCTGCTGCTCTTTATACTGGATGTGCTGCATCACTGACTGACAGCTGATCAAGTGAGTCTCACTAAACACTCATTTACCACCTCTGTTCTTTCTTCTTTCTGCTCTCATCAGATGGAGGTGGTGATCTCTGTCAGAGTGAGAGTGAACATCCAGGAGTGTTGAGAGAGGATCGGCTGGATCCTGATGATCCATCTGGGGTCTGGATCTGGATTTTGTCATCTTCACACACACTGAGAGTTAACGAGGACTAAAACCAATGAATGAAGTAGAAGAGAATTGACTGTGACTTTCAGCAGGAGAAGGATTACTGCTGGGAGAGAGTGAAACTATGATGCTAAAATTCATTCTAAGATAGAGAAGAACTTAATCACTTCTTAAAACTGTTAAAACTGATCTACCAATTATTTTTGTTTTATATGCTGTTCATCTTAAATTTGAATCTTGTGTCTGTTTTTCTGTTTTATTTTTGTTTGTTTGTTTGTCTTGTATAAAGCGTTCTATAACATTTTTTTAAAGAAGTTTTATACATTTCTTTTCTTTGTTCTTGGTAAAAAAAATTGTCAGGTTAAGCTGCCAAATATGACACAAAAAGACAGAAATTGGAGGGGGAAAAAACGATTTAAAAGTGACTTTAACAACTAACAGCATCCTGTACGGCTTCAGAGGTTAAAACCTGATCCGGATCCGCTCATACTCAAACACAAAGACACTTTTAACAGCCACACACTCAACTCTAAGAGCTGTCCTGTTGCATGTTTATAGCTGTAAATTTAACTTGATACTGAGCCGAAAGGTTTGAAGAATTATCCACTAAAATAAATAATAGACTACTCATTAATATTACAGTGATGTTCAGGGTATCTGTTGTCCTAATAATATATTTAATCCTTAAATGTGTTAGAGGGAAAGAATGTCTTTGTTTAAATGTTTACATATAACACTCATACCTCTTGTTAAACCTGTTATAGGCAGTAATGTAAGTCATAACATCATATTTAGTTTAACATGCTGATTATATTGAAACCAGCCTGGAAAATCCTCCCTGTTATTATTGAGCACACAACTCTGCTGCTTATCCACATGATTATTGATTAATTATATTATTGAAATGATCCGAGGCTCAGACACTCGCTGTGGACACGTGTTGATTTTAACAAAAACTTTCTGTTAAATTAATTATTGTTATTAGTTTCCTGCTACATATCTGCGTCCAGAGGCATTAAATTGCTTTTCATTTGGTCTTAACCAGTGTTGAATGTGTGATGTTATTTCCTTTTAGTTCCATTATCACTTCCTGTTGCCATTTGTTTTGAATCTTTTATTTTGAAGGCTTTCTGAGAATAACAGGAAGTGGATGCAACGGTTGTCTTGGAGACGATGCCTTGACAACGTAAAGGGCTCATCATTTAACGGTATTAATTAAATATTATTTTATTTATTTTAGTTATTATTTAGTTATTATTTCTGATAAATGAGTTTCATCAGTAATAATCAAGCGACCTAGACGGAAAGGGAACAAGGTAATGTTTGTTTTGTTGTATTTTATAAATAGTTTGTATTTAATATATTTAAGTTGTTCTTCATTAGACTCATCTGTAACGGTTGAATGCTAATGATAGATTATAAAACGGTCGTTGTGATTTTATTTGATAAATATGTTAGTGAATGGGAGAACATTTTGAAAAACAACTCCTTAAATAGTGGCTTTAGGACTTCTAAGAGACTTATAATGGGAACATTTAGACATAAAATATAATACATTCAAGTTATTGTATAATTAATTAAGGACTTATGCCTAATTAAGGTCAATAGGTCTAGTAGGTGGCTCATTATTGAAAGCACTCATGTTATATTTCAGGTACCTTTCTCATGCCGTATCATTTGTTGTCCACTAGGTGGCAATGTAAAATAAATAAAATGCATTTTAGGTAAAGTAGTAGAAACCATAGCTCTTAAATACAGTCTAAAACACCTTCAAGGTTACTCTTCAACATCCCTGTTCAGTTTCATTTTGTCTTCATTCACTAAATGATTATGATTACTATTGTTACTGCTGATTTGTCACGTTAATCAATCAACATTAAATAGAGGGATTGAGAGGCTGTTAGTGCAATGCAAAATTATTTAATGAAAATAATAAAATATGCAAGTTATGAAAAGGTAGGAAGGAAAAGGTTCTTGCTACATCACAGCTCTTTGCTTTATATTGAAAACATTGAGTGAAGGAACAATGATTACCCTACATACTATCACTCAAAGCAGGGGGAACGCATTCTGACAGCTTGAAATACTGCTGTCAGAATGCGTTCCCCCTGCTTTAAATGGTCAAATATGGTGATATCAGCCTGAAAATCACAGGACTTATCAGTTGTGGTGAAAGAAATAAGCAGTATGAATTTGAAAGGTGTGTAAGGCTCCCTTCATGAACAACATAGGGGGAACAGTAGCTGTCAGTAATGTTCCAAGCTGTCAGGATGTGCTTTACCTGCTATGATGGAGCTGCATTTAAGACAAATATGATACAATAGCGATTTATATTTAGCCTATGAATGAATGAGCACACTTTCTTCCAAAAGTCCATAATATTATAAATAATACTTTTATTGATAGAAATAACAGTAGTTGGTCGTGTCAATAAAGACATGAAAACACAAATACATGTGATGTTATCCCAGTTTAAAAATATAACTAGACAGTCCTTAACCTTAGCTCTCTCCACAGTACCTCTGTGGTACGAGCACAACAGCTCGTGGACGAGCTTTTTGTGGACGAGCTTTTTGTGAACGCGCGCTTCCGTCGCCGTTCGGGCCATTTCGGACGGGGGCGGGACTAGGGGAAACTCATCTCGATACAACACCTGGACTCGAACCGGAGACGCTGTGTACCATGCGATCACCTGCGCGCTCAGCGTGACAAATTTCATTAATTAATTTGGTTTTCTTTATAATAGGGGTATGATTGATGGATAGCTTCCGTGGCTTTTGATGAAGGATCCGGAGCTTAAGCCCCAAAAGCCCAAACCCCCCCGCCGCCGCCTATGACACACACACACACACACACACACACACACACACACACACAGATGACTCCTAGTAAAGGAGGGAGGAGTGAACAAGTCGGGAGTAAACATTAAAGTCTAAAGTCTTGTCTTGACTTGAGCAGAAAGAGGAAAGGAGGAAGTCTGAGGCCGGTGAGTGTTAATATTAGTGCTGAATATACATTGGTCATTATTAATCAGTCTAATGATGTTTACTGTGTAGTTGATTAAACTGTCGTCACAGCGCTGACGTCTTCAAACATTTCCTCTTTTTTCTGGTTTCTGCCTCGTCACAGATGTAACATGACACTGGTTCATTCAAGTAGAGGGAAGTTACAGTAAGAACTCAGTAAGGACTCACATGTTTTGTGTTTTTAAGACTTATTTTGGGGCTTTTCATGCCTTTATTTTTCAGTAAGTAACTGGCAGAGATCATAGGCAGAGATGGAGGGGAATGTCCTGCAGCATAGTTCCCTGGCTGGATTTGAACCAGATGCTGCTGGGTTGTCGCAATACTCAATGTTTATCTGAAGTCTGTTAGTTGGTTTTAAACTAGAGTCAAAGTCAAGATGTAATTCTCTGACAGTTATAAACGTAATGTTAGAAAATAAAATCACAACTTTAAGTATCTGTTGAGAATTCAATCTGAAACAAATAAACTATTGCCTCCATTAGTCAGTATAGTCAGTACGCTTGTTCTCCAAGATGTTTGTAGTTTTGTCATTTTGTAGAAGTAAAATAATACTGACAATGACTTTATACCTGTTGTAATGACCTTTGATCAACCATTGTGTTATCTCTCTCTGTGTGTCGCCTATGAACCTATTTATAGAGTTTATAAAGTTTATGTATCTGTAGGCCTATACTGAAGATTTCACACTGTTAATTATCTTCAGTGAACCTGACAATGATACCAAGTAAAATATTAATTAAAAAATCTGAAATGTCTTACAATGTGGTAAAATAAGTGGAGATGGCATGAGGAGATACAGGAGGTTCAATGGTTCGTCATAACATTAATAAGCATCTTTCCTTCTGAGTTGTCCTTCAGAAAGACACTGTATGCCTGTTGGCTCATGATCAGCAGATGACCTCTGACCTCCCAGTTTAAGCACCAGGAATGACAATAGTGAAGTGTAGTATCTCATCATTATTATTTTCCCTTCAGGTTTCCCCCCAACAGCTTCCCTCAGTGTCCAACGTTACCAGCTGATCACTCCTGAACTCCTGTAGAGGTATGTGAGGTAAATATCAGTTTATCATGAAATGCGCTGTAATACCAGCAGAGGGCAGCACTTCATAAAACTATATACAGTATTTATAGATATATATAGAACTATAGATACTCTCATTAAATGTGAAATACAGACTCCCAGCCTCACACTTGGAACATGGCTGCAGAAATCTTGTGGTTTGCTTCCTCACACAAGATGTAAATGTATTCACCTAGAATTCATGTGATAATGTTTTGCAGTGGTGAAAGACTGAAGATATGAAGTTAACAAAAGTTGTTCAAGCAGCAGTAGTTTTATATGTAACATATACAAAAGTCATAGTGGTAAAGTATGAGATGAGAAGTGAATACATGTCATTCCTATATCCTCTATTTTCTCTTATTTTCAGCAGAGGGCCAACATGGTGACACTTAAGCTTTTTGAAATTCTGGAAGAATTAACAGTGGAGGAGTTTAAGCAGTTTAAGTGGATCCTGAAGCAGGATGACATCCTGGAGGGCTTTAAAGGCATCCCAGTGGCTAAACTGGAGAATGCAGCAAGGCAGGACACAGTGGATCTGATGGTACAGAAACATCAGGATCATGGAGCTCTGCAGCTAGCCATGACGGTTTTAGAAAAGATCTACAGGAATGATCTGGTGCAGAGTTTACAAAACTTCCAACCAGAACTAAAAGGTAAGTTAGAGGAAGGAATCTGAAAAGCAGTGACACATGAAGTTCATCAATTATTATAGAGTTATGAGTTACAGTATTCTATTAATAATAATGTTAGAGATTGATACCAAATAATTCAACTTTACTACACATCATTCATCTCATAAATACTGAGATAAAAAGTGCTCAGGATATAAACACATTGAATTCTGAAATTTAACAAATCACTTCAAAAAAAGTCACTCTTAAAAGATATTAGAACATTAGTTATTTTTTTATTAAATCATATTTAAAAGAATATTTTATTTACAATTAAAATTAAACTAATTCTTCTATTTTTTTGTCTGGCAAAAATTAAATGCCCAATGCTTCTATATTGCCCAAACACCCCCCTCTATTTACATGAAATGTTTCAGTCCTGTCTCCAAACCAGATGGGCCACTTGTTAGCTCTGTTAGCTTGTTACTTTTAATATTATAAACAAATCTATATTATAAATTAATCTAATGTTATAAAATTATCAGTGTTTCATTGTACTCGCCTTTATTAAACATTTAATGAAAGCAGGTAAACGTTTATCAGTCTATTCATACTAACGCAGTTGTCCCTGTTCTGGTACCAGGACCAACAGATGCATCTCCAGGCTCAGCAGTCCTGTCCCCCCATGATACTGAACCAGCCCCACTTTCAACTGAAGAAAGAGGTGAGCAGCTACCAATTGGTTGTATACTTAATTTTAAAAAAACTACAGCTGATTTTATTTTGTTCATTATATCATTCTATATATAGAATTTTCCATTTAATAATTTTAACATTAACATTACATTTAGACTGTAAAAGTTGGCCTTCAGCACATGACTTATAGAGAGTATCAGTCTTACATTAGTGGATTCCACTGTATGCAGAAGGTTGCAGGATATTGTGAATGGTCGGTGTGGCCTGTGCGTGCTGGTGGGGGCCCCTGCATACAGACCAGCAGACCCACAGTACCAGTCAAAAGTTTGGATACACTTTCTTACTCAAGTGAATGAGAAGGTGGTCTGGTGTCTGTACGCCAAGACTTTATCTTTGTCCACCATCTGACTGGCAATGCAACAAACCCCAGTGAGCCAGCATGGTGTCAACCCTCTTGACTGAGCCAGATAGGTACTGGTGTGGCCTCCACGTCCCTCTCAGGAAGAGGGTCCCAGTTTTCCTTTTCTGCACAAAGTCAGCCAGTGTAGAGAAGAAATATGATCACTGATTTACAGTAAACAGTACTGTGCATGTTAACACACGTTGTTACAGAAATGCATCTAAACACACTGATAGTTGATCAAATCTACATTTTCTTCTCTTTCAGCAGATAGTGGTCAGCAGGAGGATTCAGATCCACATAAGGAAACTCTGATAAGTAAATCTCAGCAAGTGAATGAAGGAACTGAAGAACCAGGAAATGAAACCCTCCTCAACGATAACTACACTGAGGTCTTCATCACAGAAAGAAAGAGTGAAGAGGTTAATGCTCAACATGAAGTGAAACAGCTTGAGATAGCTTCCAAGACAAAGTCCCTCCATGACACTCCAATCAAGTGCTACAACATCTTTAAACCCTTACCCAACCAAAAGAAACGCATCAGAACTGTTCTGACGAGTGGCGTCGCTGGCGTTGGAAAATCCTTCTCAGTGCAGAAGTTCACTCTGGACTGGGCAGACGGCTCCAAAAACCAAGATATCAGTCTGCTGATTCCACTTCCATTCAGAGAGCTGAACATGATCAAAGATGAGCCGCACAGTCTGCTCACACTGATCCGTGCTTTTTATCCAACATTAGAGAACGTCACAGCAGAGATGCTCAAATCTAAAGGCTGTAAAGTTTCGTTTATCTTTGACGGCCTGGATGAAAGCAGACTGTCACTGGATTTCAAGAACAGGAAGGAGGTCATGTCTGATGTCACAAAGGAGTCATCAGTCAGCGTGCTGCTGAGAAACCTCATTGAGGGGAATCTGCTTCCACAGGCTCTCGTCTGGATCACTTCCCGACCTGCAGCAGCCAATCAGATTCCTCGTACATGTTTTGACAGGATAACAGAAGTACATGGCTTCACTGACCCCCAGAAGGAGGAGTACTTCAGGAAGAGATTCAGTGATGAAGAGCAGTCCAGCAGAATCATCTCACACATCAAGACATCCAGGAGCCTCCACACCATGTGTACCATCCCAGTCTTCTGCTGGATCACTGCAAGAGTTTTGAAGCTCATGTTGACTCCAGACCAGAGAGTAGAGCTGCCCGAGACCCTGACTAACCTGTACTCACACTTCCTGCAGGTTCAGACAAAGAGGAAGAAGAATAAGTATGATGGGGGACCTGAGATGAGTCCACAGGAGCTGACGGAGGCCGATGGGAAATTCCTTCTGAAGCTGGGGAGGCTGGCATTTGAACATCTGGAGAAAGGAAACATCATGTTCGACCAAAAAGACCTAGAGCAGTGTGGACTTGATGTCACAGAGGCCGCAGTGTTGTCAGGATTTTTTACAGAGATTTTCAAAACAGAGAAAGTGATCTTCAAGAAAAAAGTCTACAGCTTTGTTCATCTGAGTGTTCAGGAGTTTCTGGCTGCAGTCTACATGTACCACTGTTATACCAACAGGAAGACAAAGGTACTGAAGGACTTCCTAAGAGAAGACCATAAGGAATCAAAACCAAAGTCTTTCATTGAGAAAATGTGTTATTTTGGCCAAAAACCGTCTCTGGATGACTTCCTGATGAGAGCCATGGAGAAATCTCTCTACAGTAAAAATGGCCACCTGGACCTGTTTGTTCGCTTCCTTCATGGCCTCTCTCTGGAGTCCAACCAGAGTCTCTTAGGAGACCTGCTGGGGTGGAAAAAGAACAGTTCAGAAACCATCCAGAGAGTCATCAACAACCTGAAGAAGATGAACAGTGGTGATATCTCTCCTGACAGAAGCATCAATATCTTCCACTGTCTGATGGAGATGAACGACCGCTCAGTACATCAGGAGATCCAAGAGTTCCTGAAGTCAGAGAACAGATCAGAGAAGGAACTCTCTGATATCCAATGCTCAGCTCTGGCCTATATGCTGCAGATGTCAGAGGAGGTTCTGGATGAGTTGGACCTGAAGAAGTACAAAACATCAATGGAGGGACGACAGAGACTGATCCTAGCTGTGAGGAACTGCAGAAAGGCTCTGTAAGTCCAGATTAGTAGTTTAGTTCTTCAAACATAAATAATATAAAACTGTTATTATTGTTAAAATATTGATCTACGTGTTTATAGCTGAAATAGCAAGTCAGTTTAGTTAGCAATTTAGTCACAGATGTTCAGTTTCAAATGTTGAGTGTAAATAATGTTGATATTTCAGTTAACAGTTGTTGTTTAACAGTTATTCTATTTATTAGTAATTACTTGATTGGATAGTTTTCTCTTCTATTTACATTTAGAAGTTGTGGTTAAGGTTTTACTGCAGCAGTGTTTTATCAGTATTTTACAGTTATCAGCAGGCCCACACAGAATCTGAATGTGCAGATTTTCCACTAATAAAGAAGCTGCTTGTACAACTTAAACTTAAAATAATTTCAAATGTTTGCTCATAATGTGTCAGAGACATTTACAAAAGTTCACCCAATCAAATGTGACTTTGTGTAAGCAGCCACACTGGACATATAAAACCACACTTCACTATTTGTGAGTCATAGCTAACAGAGCGATATGTAGAGAGATTAGTGTTTTGATATCAGTGGGCAAAAACTTTTGTTTCCATGTCCAGAACAATGCTTATGGATGTGAACCTGACAGCAGCAGGTAGCAAAGAGAGATGATCTTTCTCAACTGTAACTGTTCACTGAGCTGAACTGAGTCTAAATATCCTGCAGTCACATAAAAAATAGTGGACAGTAAAACTAGTTTTCTAATCAAGATGTCCTCATGTTCACTTAGTGGAGACAGACATGGGATCAGATCACACAGACACACTGTGCACATTATGGAAACCTCAACGCAACTCCATTTTCACTCCTTGAGTGATGAGAATGATTGTTTCATTCAAGCACAGTGAGACAGCATAAGCTGAACTGGGAGTGTTGATGCATCCAGTATAACTGCAGTGTTCACTGATCTCTCTTCTCTTGTTTCCTGTTTATTTCTCAACTGTCGTTTTACATTAAAGGAATACAATTCTTCATAATTCAAAATTTATAAAGAGAACCATTAATGTGAAGAGCAAATGTTCAAATCAAAATAGTGAATGTCAAACTGTTTCATCATCAAATGCATAAAGTAAATATAAAGTGTCCTCTTTCATGATAACATATGTTGTAATATATGTGTCATTACAGACTGTCTCGCTGTGGACTTTCAGAGACTCACTGTGAAGTTTTGGCTTCAGCTCTGAAGTCCAACCCTCATCTGACAGATCTGGACCTGAGCTACAACAACCCCCTGTCTGATTCAGGAGTGAAGCTGTTGTCTGCTGGACTGGAGAGTCCAAACTGTAGACTGGAGACTCTGAGGTCAGTTTAAAAACAATATTAACGAGTGAGACAGAAATGTAATATTGGTGACTTTAATCAGGCATGCCTAAGGACTGTACTTCCAAAATTCACACAATATGTGAAATGTCCCGCCAGAGGAAGAAATACACTTAAATATTAAGCTTGCCTACAGAGCTGTGCCCCTCCCACACCATGGTTTATCTGACCACATCAGTCTGCTCCTTATCCCAGCGTATACGCCCCTCAGAAGGATGACAAAGCCCTCCATTAAAAATATCCAAACATGGACTGAAGGAGCTTTCTCCCAACTACAAGACTGTTTTGCACGGACCAATAGAGAAACTGCTCCACCCGGGATTCTCCTCTCACCTCTGCACCTGGATCAAGGACTTTCTCACAAACCGCTCCCAGTCTGTCAGGCCACCACCTCTCCTCCACCCTCACTCTCAGCACTGGCTCCCCACAGGACTGTGTGTTGAGTCCACTACTCTACTCACTCTACACATATGACTGTACACCCTCCTATACCACTAACTCTATAATAAAATTTGCAGATGACACTACAGTGGTTGGCCTCATCTCAGGAGTCGACAAGATGAGGTCCACAAGCTGACCCTGTGGTGCTCTGCAAATAAACTGACACTGAACTCAAAGAAAACAAAAGAACTAATCCTGGACTTCAGGAAGTGCAGAGCCGACCACTCTCCCAGACTTTATATTCAATAAATGAAACTTATATAAAGGGATATTAGTAAATTAATGCTTTAATTTTTAATGTGTTTTAATAAATGTCTGATAATTGACATTAATCCTTCACAACATACACACACACACACTGACAAACAGAAACATACACACAAGTATACACACACACAGACTCACACTGACACACATGCACACACAGACGCACACACAGACATACACGCACATACACACACAGACTTACACACACTGACACACATGCACACAGAAACACACACTCACACACACACACACACATCCATCATTAATCTACATCATTTATTCTTTATTCAGATTGTTTGGCTGCAAGTTGTCAGAGATCAGCTATGCTTCTCTGGTCTCAGCTCTGAAGGCCAACCCCTCCCATCTGAGAGAGCTGGATCTGAGCAACAACCACCTGCAGGATTCAGGACTGAAGCTGCTGTGTGATTTACTGAAGAGTCCAGACTGTAGACTGAAGACTCTGAGGTTAGTTCACTGACTGTCTGTTACTATTGTTGATCTTAATGTTTAACAACTGAACCTAATTTATGTACATACATAACCTACCTACCTGATTCCTAAAGAAAGTGTAGAAAATGTCCACTGTTCGTTGTTAAAGTCGATGAATGTTTATAATTGTTGGTAAAGAGTCACATCTGTGTACAGAAAATCTTCTCAACTAATATCTGTTTGAAACGGATCCAGTTTACTTGATGAAGGAGAAATATTTCTTTATTATATTCTTTAATTTCTTTTAATGAATAATGTCTGATCATTGATATTGATCCTTCACAACATACACACACACACTCACTGACACTGACACACACACACACACACTCGCACTGACAGACACACACACATTCACACACACATGCACAAACACACACACACAAACTCACACAAACACACACCACACACAGGCACATACACACACACATCCATCATTAATCTACATCATTTATTCTTTATTTAGATTGGAGAGCTGCAGTTTGTCAGAGACCAGCTGTGCTTCTCTGACTTCAGCTCTGAAGGACAACCCCTCCCATCTGAGAGAGCTGGATCTGGGTGGAAACAACACACTGAAGGATTCAGGACTGAAACAGCTGTCTGATTTTCTGAACAGTCCAGACTGTAAACTGAAGACTCTGAGGTCAGTTCACTGACTGTCTGTTACTATTGTTGATGAGAGAGAAAGAGTCACATCTGTATATAGAAGATCCTCTCAACTAATATCTGTTTGAAACTGAACCAGTTTACTTGATGAAGGAGAAATATTTCTTTATTATATTCTTCAATGTGTTGAAAAAGCTGCAGTTGGTAACTTTGAGGAGAGAGAGGACTTAGCATCAAATTTGAAGAAGTGTCAGATCCCTCCCCATCTCTCTCCGCTGCACTCCTGCCCTGCCTCCAAAGTCCCTCCCCCAGAGGAGACTGACGTGCGTGCGACCACGTGCACGCGACCACGTGCGCGTGATCGGTAATACATGAACTACACTCCACACAGCTCGATATAAAACGCTTTACAGTGACTTTCACATGGCTATACCTTACGTAGAAACTTGGAGACATGAGCTTGACCGAGCTGAGGAGGAAGGGGGAGGGGCCTGTGTGTGTGAGCAGTGATCGACAGCTCTCGGACACTCCATCAGACACACTATTGGCTCTGATTGGTTCTTTTTTTTTTTTTTTTTTACAGATTACTAGTTTCATGTAATGCTGTCTTTACATAGTGACAGTCTTAGCAAATATGACAAAAAGTTACTTTTATAAGACTTACCAACTGCAGCTTTAATGAATATTGTCTGATCATTAATATTGATCCTTCACAACACACACATCCATCATTAATCCACATAATTTATTCTTTATTCAGATTGGAGCGCTGCAGTTTGTCAGAGGCCAGCTGTGCTTCTCTGGTCTCAGCTCTGAAGGCCAACCCCTCCCATCTGACAGAGCTGTATCTGAGTCACAACAAGCTTCAGGATTCAGGAATGAAGCAGCTGTGTGATTTTCTGAAGAGTCCAGACTGTGGACTGAATACTCTGGAGTCAGTTCATTGACTATCAGTTACTATTGATGATCTTAATGTTTAACGACTGAACCTAATTTATGTACATACATAACTTACATCCATGAACTTCATTTTCTTTTTTCCATATTTATTTTGTTACTGTACAAAGTTTATTGTGTAGTTATAAAAGATGACTGATTCTTAAAGAAAGTGTAGAAAATGTCCACTGTTAGTTGTTAAAGTCGATGAATGTTTATAATTGTTGGTAAAGAGTCACATCTGTATACAGAAGATCCTCTCAACTAATATCTGTTTGAAACTGATCCAGTTTATTTGATGAAGGAGAAATATTTCTTTGTTATATTTTTGAATGTGTTTTAATGAATATTGTCTGATCATTGATATTGATCCTTCACAACACACACACACACACACACACACACACACACACACACACACACACACACACTGACAAACATTAATCTACACCATTTATTCTTTATTCAGATTGATTTGCTGCTGGCTATCAGAGATCAGCTGTGCTTCTCTGGCCTCAGCTCTGAAGGACAACCCCTCCCATCTGACAGAGCTGTATCTGTGGGGAAACAACCTGAAGTATTCAGACGTGAAGCAGCTGTCTGATCTTCAGCAGAGTCCAGACTGCAGACTGGAGACTATGAGGTCAGTAGAGAGTTGGAGTCAGTCTGTGCTGGTTTCAGCAGTTTAGTATTAAACACAGTCAGGATCAAAGCAAAGATCCAGTATTTCCTGGTAAACTTCCAACCTTTTCAGTGCTGCTTTCCTCAGTGAAGCTGTGAGAGGAGAATGAGGAGTGATGATTTAACAGCAGGAAACATATTCAAATCCCACAGAGACTCTGTAGCTTTAAACTTTGATTAAGAGTTGACATGTATCATCAGTAAATCCATCAGTAAACTGATGAGTGAATGTCTCTGTTTCTGCAGTAATGATGTGTTCATGACTCTCAGCACTTTATTTCCTCTGTGTACTTGAGTGAAATCTGCAGAGGAAACACACTTGATAGTAAAAGTGTGTGCAGGTGTGTGAGCTTGGAGCTCAGTGTGTTCACTCCAACACGTTAACATGAGAGCTGAAAGGAAGCAAGCTACGCTGCACAGCTGTTCCACTTCTGGTCTGAACAGGACTGAAGTCCCTGCTGCTCTTTATGCTGGATGTGCTGCATCACTGACTGACAGCTGATGAAGTGAGTCTCACTAAACACTCATTTATCTCCTCTGTTCTTTCTTCTGCTCTCATCAGATGGGATTGGTCTCTGTCAGAGTCCAGGAGTGTTGAGAGAGGATCAGCTGGATCCTGATGATCCATCTGGACCGGAGTTTGGATCTGGATTTTGTCGTCTTCACTTAAGTCTCTTAACTGACTACATACTGAACAGTTATGTCTGGATTTAGCTGAAGTCAGCACTTTACAGATTTGTTCTACATGAGCTGTTTGATGCAGAAAAGATAAAAACAGGTGTTATAAATCAGACTCTGAGCCTGGGCTCATATTTATCAAGCGTCTCAGAATCACACTGAGAGTTAACGAGGACTAAAACTAATGAATGAAGCAGAAGAGAATTGACTGTGACTTTCAGGATTATTGCTTGGAGAGAGTGAGACGTCGCTGTTTTACCACAGTCAGAGCAGCAAAGTAGGAATAATGATGACGTGTTGAAGTTTTCTCACAGTCTCAGCTGGAAATATTAAACAGTTTTAATTTGGTATATTATGTCTGTATTAATTATGTGTAAGCAGGTAACTTACCAAGGTTATGTAATAAAACTATGGTGCTAAAATTCATTGTAAGATGATATTTATAAACAAATCAAACTTAATCACTTCTTAAAACTGATTTTTATCCACTGATCTACCAATTACTTTAGTTTTATATGCTGTTCATGTTCAATTTGAATCTTGTGTCTGTTTTTCTGGTTTATTTCTTGCTGTTTGTTTGTGTTTGTTTTGTATAATGCGTTCTATAATATTTTTTTAAAGAAGTTTTATCCATTTCTCTTCTTTGTTCTTGGTAAAAAAAATAAATTATTGTCAGGTTAAGCTGCCAAATATGACACAAAAAGACAGAAAATGGAAGAAAAAAACGATAAAAAAGTGACTTTAACAACTAACAGCACAGCCACACACTCAACTCTAAGAGCTGTCCTGTCTAACATTAATTCATCTGTATAAAATGACTTCAGTGTTTCATCAACTGCTGTTTAAAAAAAAACCTCATTAATACAGGCAGGATTTTTATAAATGATTTAATGCATTGCTTTTTGGCATTTTATTGTCAAATGTATATTCTCTCTCTTATCTTAGTGTTGTATACTTACTTGTAATACACATGAAATTTCAAAGCAACAGTGAAAATATTGTTTTGCTAAAGGATTCATGACTTATTAGCCAAAACTGAAATATATAATAATTGACCACATGGTGGCGGTATTGGTCCCATATTAATATGTTAAACATTTCCACATGGGGCAGTATTAACTTTAAGACATTCCTCCCAAAGACTTTTCATATTAAATTTTAATGCTTGATAAAATAATGTCAGAGGGACCATGGTGCATATTGTGAACATAATGTATTGTGTATATTTATATAAATGTCCTTATTTTATACATATAAAATAAAGAAAACGCATTCAACCATTTGTTTTCATTGTTGTCATAAAAAAAAGCTAAAACATCATTTTAATTATAATTAATATTGTCATACATTTACAGGATCAGTATCTTCGTCTCTTCACCACCACGCCTTTTCTCCTCCCCTTCCAGTCTCATCATCATCATCATCATCTGCCTCCACCTGCACCTCCTCTCTTCCTCACACACCTCCCCTTCCGTCTCTGGCTGTCAGATGAGAAGAACCTCCGCTTCTCCTCGGTGCTCCTCCTGCTGCACGGCGGCTCTTCCTCCCTCAGCCAGGCCGCTGTAGGGCACCGCAGGGCGGGGAAGGAGCGTCGCAGGACGGGGTGCCGGTGGAGCGGATTTGTGGAGCTCTGGAGCTCCGGCAGCGTCCTCCTCTCTCATGCTGCGTGCTGAGGAGCTGCAGACAGATGCACGGAAATAACCACCGGCTGTTTTCCTTGATGCATCATTTCTGCACTGAGCGAAGCTGCAGAGAAATAAACTCCAGAAGCAGATTTATTCCAGTTTGAGGCTCAGAAGAGGAGCCGGATTTCTCACCATGTTTCTGTTCTTGTGTCTGACATGGACACAGCTGCTGATCACAGGTAAGCGTCTGTTGTCTGTATGCTGCCTTTAACCGGACATACTATCAGTCGATGAATTACTATGATCATTTTGGTTATCAATTAGTCCTGTAATGGATTAATCTTGTAAAATGACTTTCATTTTGTTGCAGCTGCTCAAATGCAAGTGTTTGCATGCTTGTAGCCTAAAAACCTGTTTTTATTAGATGTAAAATGTAGGCATAAAAAACCTGTAACTTGTTAGGATCATAAATCAATTGAAAATGCACGTTTTATTTTATTATTGGCAAATTTGTAGCAGCTTTAAAACCTATTACAAGACAATACATCGCCTTAAAATCCTCACAACAGAAACCCAAATTATCTACAGTAGTATTATAGGAATATAATAAGACTATGAAATAGCTCTTTGGAAATGTGAATATTATGAAAAACTTAGAGTGTAACAGATCATCTACAGGGAATTTAATATCTTCTGTAATCCCCAATACCAATGCATCAACCGTATGAGTGTTGGTGTTTCTACAGGAGGCTGATGGGTGGATCAGTGTTCTCAACCTGACACACGGGGAATTTGTGTTGACATATTAACCTTTTTATATGCTCAACCAGGAGGTGCCTTCATGTTGGATGTGGGGGGAAAAAACAACAAAACAAGATGAGACAAACAGATTCAGTAAACACATAGTCCTTAATTGTGATGCCTTTAGGAGTAGATGATATGGCAAAAATATCATCATGGTTTTTTCAGGCAGGATCACGATCCACAATCTTATCACGATTATTTTTCATGTTGGTTTTAGTTACTGAACAGTGCTCAAGATAAAAAAACAAACAAACAAAAAATCAGTCACATAATGACAGAAATGAGTTAGAGGCTCACAAAAAAAATACTTCCAACTACTGAAAGACTCATTAAATTACATTAAAACACAAACAACTCCATAAATAAACAAGAGCAGGTGTTAAAAAGTAGTGACAGTCTATTTGGACTTGTTTAAAATGGAAATTTGCAGTAAAACAGTAAAACCAAAGTCATTTCACAACTGAAAAGCAAACAGTTGATGTTGTGTAGAAGTGTTGATAGTTTGCCCAACACAGCACACCAACATCATGCTAGCTAGCACCACGACAGAAGACTAGCATACCAACATCATGCTAGCTAGCACCATGACAGAAGACTAGCACACCAACATCATGCTAGCTGGCACCATGACAGAAGACTAGCACACCAACATCATGCTAGCTAGCACCATGACAGAAGACTAGCACACCAACATCATGCTAGCTAGCACCATGACAGAAGACTAGCACACCAACATCATGCTAGCTAGCACCACGACAGAAGACTAGCACACTAACATCATGCTAGCTAGCACCATGACAGAAGACTGTACAGCAGGTGAACTTCCTAACAGGACATTAAAGCTTCTGTAGAGTTTACCACCAAACTGGAGATGAGGTACGAAGCTCCATGTTGGTGCTGTTAGCCGTTAGCTTCCTGCTAGCAAACTGAACTGATACAATGTCACTGTAGAACGATCCTAAAGGTCTCTGTAAAGGCAGATTATGGAGACAATTTAATCGTTCATGATCTAATATCGTCATATGGCACACCCCTACCTATAAATGTTGATAATTATGTCATGGTGTATGTGTTTCGTGCTGAGTCAGCCATCTTGCTTCCTTCATATCTCTAAAAATAGTTTCTAATCAGCTCTGAATAGACGGAGCTGTGTTGACTGTTAACATTAATATATGCAAAGGTTTCTCTGCCTATGTGACCTAAAGGCCTTTGTTGAAAAGTCCGACAGGTGATACTGAAGGAAAGAAGGCAGAGCAGCACTCAGACAGTCTACAGCAGCAAAAGCTAGAGTTATGTTGTAGTTCGTCTTCTAGAACGGCTCCAACAGTTTTTGATATAATGACCTTTCTTAGAGGAATGTAACCCGCCATCACTCAGGGACTAGTTTGCATTAAACAATTAAACCAACTCTGAGGTGAAGAAAATGACTCTGTGTTCAGTCTGTCTCACCTCAACAACGCTGCAACTGCTCGGTGTGTTGAACAGTGAAGTCTTTCTCATCTTTTCAACCTAGTTTAAATTAAAACACGCCCACTTCCATATGACGAAACCCTGGACTTCCTTTTCAGACCAGAATGCAGACGAGCTAAACCAAAAACAGTTGCAGGAGAGAAAGTAACTATGTAGATTCCCAATATGTTGTCAGTTTGTCAGAATAACGCCTGTTTGTAAATGTAAAGCAACATTTTTCAGACATGTGAAAGGTTGAGTGACCAGCCGCTCATCTCAGCTGTTCAGCAGCTCTATAGAAATATAAATGTATTATTTTACTAAGCGTCCTCCCGTTCTCAGATGTTTACCCTTGACTCCAGCTTGCTAAATCCTCAACACACCCACCAGACTGTAGTGGGACAAAAACCATCTCAACTCAAAGCTCCACTAACTGTTAATCATTAATGTTGTTGACAGAGAGATTAATATAGACTTGTATGTTCAGTGTAATAGATTCATATTTATTTAAATGTGGTGATTATTGTACAAATTGAGCCCCAAAAACTATGACTGCTTTACTCATATCAGAGAGTTTCTAATAGGAGGAGAACTCCCACTCTGTAGGGGCTCTTGTGAGATAGTCCAGAATAAATGGGGGACTAACTTTTATTGAGATAAAAAATGGTTTCTGCCATTATTAACTCTATAGAGGCAGACAGTCGGAGTGTGTGTGTGGTGTCTTATTAACTCTATGGAGGCAGACAGTTGGAGTGTGTGTGGTGTCTTATTAACTCTATAGAGGCAGACAGTCGGAGTGTGTGTGGTGTCTTATTAACTCTATGGAGGCAGACAGTCAGAGTGTGTGTGGTGTCTTATTAACTCTATAGAGGCAGACAGTCAGAGTGTGTGTGGTGTCTTATTAACTCTATGGAGGCAGACAGTCGGAGTGTGTGTGGTGTCTTATTAACACTATAGAGGCAGACAGTCAGAGTGTGTGTGGTGTCTTATTAACTCTATAGAGGCAGACAGTCGGAGTGTGTGTGGTGTCTTATTAACTCTATAGAGGCAGACAGTCAGAGTGTGTGTGGTGTCTTATTAACTCTATGGAGGCAGACAGTCAGAGTGTGTGTGGTGTCTTATTAACTCTATAGAGGCAGACAGTCAGAGTGTGTGTGGTGTCTTATTAACTCTATAGAGGCAGACAGTCAGAGTGTGTGTGGTGTCATATTAACACTATAGAGGCAGACAGTCGGAGTGTGTGTGGTGTCTCCCCATAGAGTTACCGGGTCAGCCCTCTCCAGCTCCACCTGTGATTGGCTGGCAGCTCCCGTAGAGGCGAGGCAGGGCTGACCCCTCCATCCAGTCAGAGCACGCCTCAGCTCAGCATCATGCATAGCAACCAAGATGCTGTCGTTAGGGAGAAAAGATGTCAGAGAGAAGCTGTGTCAGCTCCCTAGATGCATCTGTGTTTGTCTTACATTAAACTCAGAGCTTATTAAACTGATGCTTCTCATCATCACAGCTGTAGCGTCTAAACACACTTAACCTCCTGAGACCTGAGCTTCTGTTTGTTCTGCTTTTTTAAATTTCTCCTAGATATTTAGGATTATTAGTAAAACCTGATAAGCACAAAAACTATAAGCATCGTCTTTGAACGTGAAGTAATTTTTGAAATAAATAATGTCCTCATATGGAGACACTGGGTTTATTTTACTGTATAACAAAATTAATTCAGCAGTGTATAAAACTCATTATTTCCTTACATTTACGCGAATAAGCAGTGTCGTAGTGTCAAATTTGGACAATATATCAAACTACAAATGTTATTAAGCATAAATAAATGTGTTTCAACTATAAAATGTGATGAAGTTTTGGACCTGGTTAACTTCTCACTGGAGTTCAGCGGTTGATTTACTTTTTGCTCTGATTTTTACACTGTAATGTGCTTTTGCGACCACTAGGTGGCACAAAAACGCATATACGAATGAGGACAATAGGTCAAAGTTTAGCAGTATGAAGTATAAGGTCCAGCAAAACCCAAAATGTAATGTCCACAAGTGAGGACGAAGGGTCGCAGGTTGGAGTTTAAAGGACAAAGTCACACTTCTTCCCAGTTTGATCCCAGTTTGAACTCAAATCATGCACATGAATCACAATTACATATCACTGAATCATTATAGTGAGTGACACACTAAGAATTACATTATGAAAAAATGATGTAAGACTTTTTGATCTTACTTTAATAGTAAAGGAATCATATTAGCTTCAGATCAACTTTTAAATCCATGTTTACACAGAAGGAGGACTGTGGGTTTAGTCCTCCATCACTTCTAGGCTTTACGCCATCAGGATTTTTGGGGCCGATCACCGATCAGTGAGTTTAAATAAACCGATCACCGATCCGATCACGTCTTCTTTGTCCACGCTTTAGTGTTGCACAGATTGCAAATAGCTTGTGTTTTATCTGTCTCATTTACTCTGAAGAAGTCCCAAAACCACCGACATGTTTGTTTGAATCCAACAGCTCATGATTCAAGATTCAAAAAACTTTATTGTCCGGCACATTGTGGCTCAAAACTAGCTGTCAGATTCAAACAAACATGTCGGTGGTGTGGAACTTCTTCGGAGTAAATGAGACAGATAAAACACAAGCCATCTGTATCTATGCAACGGGAGCATCTGCAAAAAGTTTCAACATGACGACATTGATCGGATCGGAGAATTAAGACATTACAGCCGATCTCACTAATTACATAAACTGCTAAATATCGGCCGATCCGATATAGCCGGTCAGATCGGCGTAAAGCCTAATCACTTCCATTGTAAACATTATGAAGGATGTAATGGTCAGTATGAACAGGAGGAATCATTACAGACATAAACACAGCTTCGATGTTCATTTGGATAATCTGACTCTAAGCTCAGTCACAAAGAAGCCTAAAAAACTTCTATTTCTAAAGCAAGAAGTTGTTTTTACATCATAGTTTCTACTTTTAATATTCAGAGTTATATTTCATGATTTCTCTCCCTGTTTATGGAGCTTACTTCTGGCACAGAGACAGCCGAGAAAAACCTGCTTGTCAGACAGGCTGGTAGACAGAAGTCACATATTTCCATTCTGTCTTCCTGTTGGTGTGTTTTTAATTAATAATGAACAGACAGTCGACTGGAGCAGCTGCCTGGATGAACACTCTGTCCAACTAGCACTTCTAGACGTCAGCTCTACATCACAAAACCTCAATCTGATAGCATGAGCTGCACCTGCTGCACCTTCAGCCAGCCAGTCAGAAGGTTTCTTTGTGCTTGTTCCTTTCAGACTGTTGCATTTGGGCCATGCTTTATAACAGAGTTTTTATTCTCTAATGTTGGGCTTACACTGGAAGATTGAGCGAGCTTTTAACCTCAAATTGGCCTCAAATACTCTTAGAATTGGGCGACAGTGTGAGCCAGGTTGGATAGAGTCTGACGTTCAGTTTGATGGAGTTACAACCTCTGATTAATTTACATTTGATGGATTTCTTGTAGGTCAGAGTCGAGCTGGCTGCGTGCGGTCTGAACAGTATTTTACTTGTTGTTGACTGAGGTTGGGCCTTAAGTAGTAAATCAGCAACTAATATTCATAATTGTTTTTCATGACAACGATTAGTCAATTCATCGATTAGTAGATTGACAAAAAAACCAACACTATTATATCGTCTTACAGAAGTAGATATGGTGCCGAGGTCTTTATGATGGGTTCTATCTAGAATACAGATCTACATATGCCTGTATCCGCCAGCATGTTTGAGATTGATGGGAGACTGTTTATGAGCTTCTCTTTGTGACTTCCAGCTTGCAGTTACTGGTGTTTGCTGGAAACGGAGCAGTCTGGGCTCAGATCCAGCAGCTGCTGACTTCTGTTCTGTATATTAGTTAAATGGACGGGTTAATCTCAGGTGCTTCAGCTCTCAGTCTGAACGTCAGCAGCTGTGAATGAGAAGCTCAACGCTGCTGCCACAACCATAAAAAGCAGTTTGCTCTGTTGTTTTTTCTCCTCCCAGGATAAATACAGACTCAGAATGAATTATGTAGTGTTCACATTCATCATGGCTGGGTGAGTTGAGTCGATGTGGGGTGGGGGGGCGGAGACACTGTGACAGCAGAGAGAGAGACAGATGGGATCTCCTGCTCTCATCTCTGTCCCTGCTGTCTCTCTCTGGGAGTCCTGCTGCTGGAGGAGCGCTTATTCAGACATGAGAGGAACGTTGGCATGAAAAGGAAAAGAATAAAACCGTCTTCTGTTCCTCCAGACATTTCAAAGGAAGTCTGAATTGACTTGTTAGCTAAACCTCCCCCTCCGAAAACTGTCAAAATGAACCGTTTCGTCCGTCAGATGTCAGAAATTTGTGAAAAATACTCAATATATATTTTTTCATGGTTCAAGGTGATGTCTTCAGATTTCTTATGAACTATCCAAACCCAAAAAAGAAGAAACTCAACCAGCAAATGTTTTGATTGACAGAAAGTTAATCAGAAACCTCTTTTGATGATTTAATTGTTAAAAAAAACACCAAATATTCATTGGTACAGCTTCTCAAATGTGAGAATTTGAAGCTTTTCTACATGATAGTAAACTGAATATCTTTGGATTTTAGACTGATTGGAAAAAACAAGATATTTGAAGACGTCATGATGAGATTTAATAGGATCTTTTTCTCTATTTTCTGACATTTTATAGACAAAATAATGAGTCAGATGAATCAATAATGAAATTAATCAGTAGTTGCAGCTTTAGATGGATTAAAATATGAAACACACTCACATTTCCACTCATGAAAACATAAAAAAAATCAATATAAGATATAAGATAATGTATCAATGATCAATATAAGAACATAAGATTATTATGACATCACTTCCTGTTTTCTTTCTCTTCTCAGAATCGTCCTCTGGTGATCTTGAGCTGCGTCTCTTCCCTTCACGTCGCTCTACTCGCCTCCCTCAGCCGGACTTGACCCCCCAGTACGATGTGGACGACCCATCAGAGCCCCACGTCCTCCACCACCACCACCACCACCATCATCTTCATCATCTTCATCATCCTGATCATCCTCACCACCGTCCTCATCATCAGCACCCTGCTAAGGTAGCCAAAGTGATGCCAGCTGCACTCTTAAAGTCTCGGTTCCGTCAGGAGGCCAGCGGCCAGCGAACCCTCGACCTGCTGGCTCGGCCGGAGCACGAGGAGCAGCCGGAGCGCGCCGTGGTGTCCGCACGCCATCTGGTTACCGTGGTGAGTAATCTGCTCCCTGACCGGGTGACAAAGGGGACATAAGAAGTAGAGATGTGCACAAGCCCATTTTCTCACAGTCGACTAACTGATTATTCTCTGCATGCCGACATTCTCAAGAGCTAAATAGATCATGCTTCTAAAAAATAACTTTCAATATTCATAAGAAGCAAGCTTTAACTGCACAAGCTATTATTAATTTAAATGATAATCAGCCTTCAATTCTTTACAGAAACACATTAATTAAAACAAAAAGTCTTACAGGCCCTTAAAAATATAACATCATAAACAACGCTGAGCATTTCCTTTACAATCATGTTAGCATTGAGAGACGTTTGTTCCAGATGTTGAAGTACTAGTTTGGTGATTAGCGTCAGGTCCGTCTCCCTCACAGCAGCTTTTTGTCCATGTGAAGCCACCGTAGCTCAACTCTGCTCCACGTAATTCACACCTGACAACATTATCCTTTACTTTCTGGAAGGTTTTAAACCACGCTGGACTTTAGCCATGTTCCCTCCAGTCGGCTAGCTAGCAGGCTAACTTACTGCCAGTCAGCTAGCTAGCAGGCTAACTAACTACCGAGTCAAAGTAGCCGATGGCAGCAGTGGCAGGTTCTACTCCAGCACAAGGTGGAGGTGGTCGAAAAACGTGAAGCTCCTCCTAGTGGCTGAAAGTGAAATGGTGTCATTAGTTTTGGTATTTGTGAAGTAAAGTTGTGATTCAGGGAGGAAGAACAGATTCAGTCATCAGATCCTCCAAGCCCTGTTTATTTAATACAGATGCTACAATGCCTCAACAAAGCAACAACCCCAACCGGTGGAGGCAGATGGCCGCCCACTCTGAGTCTGGTTCTGAGGTTTCTTCCTGTTAAAAGGAAATGTTGGGTCTTTTTAAAGTTAAAACCTGAAGAGTTTGGTTTAGAACCTGCTCTATGTGTAAAGTGCCTTCAGATAACTCTGTTGTGATTTGGCGCTATACAAATAAAGATTGATTGAACGAACACTGTGTGACAGAGTTTTTAAAGTCTGAGACTGTTGCTCTCCTTTCAGACAAAGCTTTCACCTCCACAGTTTGAGTTTTGAGTCAGAGTTCACCAAATACATAAAAACATCTAAAGGCATGTATTAGTTTTGACTCTGGGAAACTGGGAAAACAGTAAAATAATATTATATCTGAACGTTGGGCAGAGCTAGATGAGGTGCTTCTGGCGCTGCAGCCCTGAATGTTTTCTCTAAAGCCCCGAATGCTGATGATCTGATTGGCCTGTTTTTGATGTGATGCGTTTGATTGGTGTCCAAGACAGCGTTTGTTTGTTTTTCTGGCAATATCCGTTAATTACATTTTATAAGCACGAATAAATAATTTACTCAGCAACGGAGGAATGCACAAATATAATTAACTACTTCATTTAAACCATTTAAACCATTTAAACTTTATAAAAGTCAAACTGTGGAAAATACTCCAAAAAGCTCAAGTTATAACATTAAAGTCTAAATAATCTCATGTTTGATGTTAGGCTGCAGGACATTTAGGATGTTTCTGGAAGACGTTGTGAGTGAACGCTGTTAGGATTGTTTGATGAATGAGGGTCACGTCCTTTATCTCAGAGGTCAGAGGTCAGAGCAAACTAACAGGAAGTGAATGATGGATGGATGGATGGATGGATGGATGGATGGATGGATGGATGGATGGATGGGTGACTGGTACATTGCAGACTGGTCTCTATTCACAGCGCTGGAGGAGAGATGCTGCACTCTCTGTTGCTATGGCAACACTGAGAGAGAGAGAGACAGAGAGAGAGAGAGAGAGACCTACACAATGGGTGGTTACATAACATTTAGATAAACAGCAGTGACTTTCAGAGTGACATTGAAGCAGAAAAAGAGAGAAAGGTATGTGATGGTTGAAAATGAGACAAACAGCGAGACAGGAGGAGACAGGAGGAGACAGAGAGAGACAGGAGGAGACAGAGAGAGACAGAGAGAGACAGGAGGAGACGGAGAGAGACTGAACAGCACCCAGGTTCTTAAAGAAGACCTCTCATGGTCTCTACTGGAATATCTTTACATGGTTTCCAGTTTAAAAACTTCTCATTTATCTTGTACTGGTCCTTTAAGTAGCCGCTCAGTTCAACCAAACAGACCTGCTGTAACCTTTAATATAAAACAGTAAACTATATTATTTTCTTAATTAGTCGAGCCATTGTTACATAACATGAGATCAGAGTGTTTCACATTAGCAGACGTGTATTTATAGGAAAGATATAGCAGATAATTAATTAAATCCCACGTCTACACGACTCAGCTGTGAAGTCTCATCGCCAACGCTCCCACAGTCCTCTGCCAACGTAGTCTGAGCTATCGTCGCCACAGATGCATTGTGGGAGTGGAGGTGGTTTTGGGAAAATCTCCAGTGTGAACCAAAAGCAAACGGAGCTCAGTTTTTTCAGTGAGTAGAGTCAGTCAGGAAATCAGGAGACCATCTTCACAGCAGTGGGATATAGGTCACACACACACACACACACACACACACACACACACACACACACACAGGAGGAGTCTGATGAAATATTCATTATAAAACTAAATTTGTACTTCACTAAATAATGAATTCAAAAGCAAAATACTGACATTCAGTTCAACATACAAAGCTTCATAGTTACAATGATGTGTGATGTTGGAGTTTAATGTCAAAATGATCCAATTCCAGCTTCTTAACCCTTAAACAGGCAGGAATGGAGAATGAGGTGTAAAAAAAAAAAAAACGTAATTGAATGTTTGATTTAATAAAGATGCATTCTTGATTTGCCTGGTCATTAATATCCTAGTTTCTAAACTTATTTTATCATTTTTATCAAAGTAAAGACCTACGGCAAGCTTCAATTCTTCCAATTCAAGGCACATACAGGAAGGGAGGGAGGGAGGGAGGGAGGGAGGGAGGAAGGGAAGGAAGGGAGGGAGGGAGGGAGGGAGGGAGGGAGGAAGGAAAGGAGGGAGGGAGGGAGGGAGGGAGGGAGGGAGGGAGAAAGGAAAGGAGGGAGGGAGGGAGGGAGGAAGGAAGGAAGGAAGGAAGGAAGGAAAGGAGAAAAAGAGGAATGTCATAAGGGAGGGAGGGAAGGAAGGAAGGATTGAAGGGAGTAAGGAAGGAAGGAGAGAAGGAAGGAAGGAAGGAAGGAAGGAACAGTCAAAACAGACGGGGTCAATTTGACCTGGGAGGACGACATGAAGGTTAAAGAGTCTGTATCTTCTGGTGCACGTTGCCTGTTTAAGGGTTAAATGTGAATATTTTCTGGTTTCTTTAGTTCTCTTTGACAGTAAACTGAATATCTTTGGCGAGGACGTCGTCTTGGGCTTCAGGAAACAATGATCAAGATTTTTTTACCATTTAGAAAATTTTAATGACTGAACAACTAATCCTCTAATCAATAAAATAATTGACAAATGTGTTAATAAGGAATATATTTATACACACAACCTTGTCATGCTGAGTATAAGTTTCTGTTAGTAGTTTTTTGTTTAAATGCAGTAAACATTAGTGATTACTCCACACTGAAGTTATCTCACATCAGTTCCTCCAAGATTCATCATAGTAACCATAACAACCACTGTCACAACCCTCCATCAGCACCAAGTCATTGTTAATGTTAGATATCAGAGTTTACGAGGTGCACCTGAATGCAACATGAAATGCCAGAGTCACAGATCCAACACACAGATTGGTTCTGGTTGTATTTCCTGCTGTAGTAGTTGGATGTATTGAATAGGAGGAAAATGTTTCCACAGTAAATCATCTATCAGGTGTTTGATGGATTTAACACCTAACCACCATGAACCAATCAGAATATAACAGTTTATTTCTCTCATTCTCTCTCCCGCTGCTCTCTCTCTCCTCACTCCGCTGTGCTCTCTCTCTCTCAGCTTGCTCACGCTATCTCTCTCTCTCTTTTCTTTGGCTGGGAAACAAAATGGCAAGGTGGTTTTAGCCACTTGAAATAATAGGTGAACTGGATCTGATCCATGGCACACTGAGTCCATCTGGTACCACAAGCACAGACACACACTCTTCAGAGAGAAACCAAACCATGCCCCGCCATCGCATCACGCGTAATGATGCATCACAGAAGCCAAAATAGCCCCAAAGGCATAGTCTGAAGAAATGAATGCTGGGAACAGATAAAGCCTGCTGCTGTGAGGAAGCAGAGACGTAGCAGTCCAGCGAGGAGCAGAAGAGGCACAGTATGAGGGGATGAAGGGCTGCAACCAAAACCTGCTGCTGTGAGGAAGCAAAGATGAAGGTTACACATTGTTACAGAGCAGAGTAGAGAGAAAAAACAGTTCTCCATGCATCAACGAGCTGATATCCATCACTCTGATAGGACAGTACGGAGGGAGTCATAGAAAAGAGGCAGATATCCTGCTGATAAAAAAGGAATGAAAGAACAGGGGGAAGACCGAGAAGACACAATGCAAATGTCTTCCACTGTCATTCCTCAGTGCAGAGTTGTGGAGGAAGCACTGTGATGCCCTCGGGGGGAAGCAGCCCAGAGCAGAGAGAGGCCTGTAAAACCGCCTCACATTGTTCTCTGTAATGCACAAACAAATATTGGGGATGGCAGTAAGCAGACCAGTGCATGCACCAGGCAGAAGGGTTGAGACATGGCCTCCTCCTCCTCAGAGTTGTGAGAAGAGGCAAAGAACCACTCCAGAGTTATCGCTCTCCACTTTGAACGAGCTAATGATACCAACTCTATTTGCTGGCGTCACAGGGGTTTAAACAGAACCTGATGCAAAGATTCAAAGAGGATTTAACCAGCATGCATAAAACCAGTGCTAAGACCCACTGAGGATCCAGAGAACGTGACACTGATTGGTGTTTCTGGATGCGGAGGATGAGGAAGCGTTTCAGTAGAGAGTGGATAAACCCTTGTGACAGTGTGAGATAGCAGAAGCAAACGTTTGAATCGTGCTGAAGGCCAAATTCTTGTCCACTAGCAGTTTAGGACTGAGAGCACGTGAGACGGGGGATACAACTCCGTCATGGACCGCTGATGCTTGGAAAGCATTGATGAGTCCGGTTTGAGAGGCGGGGAGCTGGTTGGTCATAGCAGGAAAACAAGGCTAAACGGGATCCTGTCTTATTGGTCTGCTGGTACTGTGAGTGAGGAGTCCATCTATTGCCAGTAGGGAGGTTGAAACAGGGAAATGGACCCTGGGATCGCCTTGGTGCCAACCAAAAGAGTCACGGCTATGCTCGGGCTCGTCTAATAGACAGAAATGAATCTAGGAGCGACCTAAATGATCCATGGATGGAGGGGGAGGAGTTGTCCGACTCTGACCTGTCAAACGGGTCCTGGATATCCAGAACTTCATTAACTCAATATGAGTCCTGTGCATCCATCCATCCATCCATCCATCCTCTGCAGCTTATCCGGGGCCGGGGTCGCAGAGGGTTAGGGTGATCAATGAAACCCAGACATCCTTCTCCCCATCGACGCTCATCAGCTCCTCCTGGTGGATCCCAAAGTGTTCCCAGACCAGGACAGATATGTAATCCCTCCAGCATGTTCTGGGTCTCCTCTAAAGGGAGGCGTCCAGCAGGATCCTAACTGGACCAGGAGCCTACTGACCAGCAGCTCTACTCCAAGCCTTCCACCCAGATGTCTGAACTCCTGACCCTTCCTCTGGAGGGAACTCATTTGGGCTGCTTTTATCTGTGATCTCATTCTTTGGGTCGTTACCCATAGGTGAGGGTTGGGACGTAGACTGGCTGCTAAACTGAGCACTTTGCCCTCGAGGTCTTGTGAAGTTATCTACAACACAGATCTACTGTATAAATGAAGAGGTTCAGCGTTGGAGGCGGCGCCATTCTAGTGAAAGCTGCTCAGTACGAGAACCTTAAATCATCACATTACATTACAACGATTACAGAAAACAGTTTATTTAATTTAATCGACTTATTGTTGCAGCTCTGTTTATTTTTTTTTATTTTTTTAAAGATTTTGTTGGCATAGACGCCTTTATTTAACAGTAGACCGACAGGAAATATGGGAGTGAGAGGGGGGTGTGACATGCAGCAAAGGACCTCCGATCGGGATTCGAACCGGGGTCAGCTGCGTATATGGCATGCGCTGTAACCACTCGACCACCTGCGCGCCCCGCAGCTCTGTTTATTTAATGTTATATATCAGCTTACAGTCACATGCAGTAGGATGTCACAGTGAAGCAGTAACACTACACACACTGAAACTAATGCTTTTATTCTGTGTAAGTGGAAATTTAGATTTTGGGATCCAGATTTTTTTTTACTCGCCCCACTCTGTCTTCTCTCTCTCTCTCTCTCTCTCTCTCTCTCTCTCTCTCTCTCTCTCTCTCTCTCTCTCTCTCTCTCTCTCTCTCTCTCTCTCTCTCTCTCTCTCTCTCTCTCTCTCTCTCTCTCTCTCTCTCTCTCTCTCTCTCTCTCTCCCTTTCTGCTTTTATCAATGAGAAACTGCTGGGAGGCTTAGCGCTGCCTTACATAACACTATTCTGTGTTAATTGACTTCCCGTGTGTGTGTGTGTGGTCACATGACATTGTCCCTGCAGGCGGGTGCTGTGCCATCACATCACTATGGCGACCACGTCACTAATGGATGCAGAGAAAGAGGTTTAGTGACAGAACAGAGCCTGAAAGCACAGAGAGGAAATATATATATATATATATATATATATATATATTTTTTTTTTTTCTTTTTCTTTCTGTAAATAAAGAAATATTTAATAATGTATGTTTCTCCACAATTTTTAAACATAATATTTATATATCTGCAGATTTTACTCACCTATTAATGAAAATCTGTCGAACGTCTTCTCTAATTATGTTTCAAAGATTTAAAAACGGAGATCAATCTTATTTTATATTATTATTTAATCAGTCTATGTTGTAGAAAAAATTTAATTTATTGCGATAAAGTGTCGTCACAGATGAAGAGACAGGAGCTAAAACAGCCTGTTTCAGTCAGAGGCTGAACTGAGCGGCTGCATAAAGGACCAGTAGAAGATAAATAAAATAGAAAATATAGATTTATATCTGTGTGTGTGTGTGTGTGTGTGTGTGTGTGTGTATATATGATATGTACATTATGATGGAAGCTGAGAGAGAGAGAGTCCCAGATGGTATCCAGTCACCTCCCATCTCTGCATCACATCACATGCCTGCAAGACATAACTGTGTGTGTGTGTGTGTGTGTGTGTGTGTGTGTGTGTGTGTGTGTGTGTGTGTGTGTGTGTGTGTGTGTGTGTGTGTGTGTGTGTGTGTGTGTGTGTGTGTGTGTGTGTGTGTGTGTGTGTGTGTGTGTGTGTGGCCTTTGCTCTCCTGTCAGGTTCCTACAACACGTGCAGGCTGTGTAGTGGAATCAGACAGCAGTGGTACAGTAGAGCAACAATATCTCCATCTCTGTTGTGACTGATGATACAATACTGCTTTTCTCTCATTCTGATTTTCTCCTTTTAAAATGATGAACAGGTTTCAGTTTTAACCAGGCGGGGAGTTCCTGTCCTCTGAAAAGAAGCCAATGCGGAAGTAACTTAGAACTGCATTCTATCAAAAGGCCACCAGGGGGCGACCGTCTCTATACAAGTCAATGGAGAATTCACCAACTTCTCACTTGATTTCTAACCTCAGTAAACGTTTTCAAAATGTGTTTATGGTCTCAATCGCTAGTTTAAAGCCTTCTTCAATGCAGTATGATGTTCATTTGGGACATTTTGGCCTCCCTGATTTTATATGTGACGATAAAGCAGGCTACGTGGCTACGTTGTGATTGACAGGTTGATTGACCAATGTCCTTGAGATCCAGCCCTTGCAACCAATTGCAGCCTCCCCGCTCCGCCGTTAATCCCGTCCATACGTCCGTCCATGACTCCGCCTCATGCCCATATAAGTAGAATCCGTGTTTTAATTTTTCCCAGCATGCACCTGAAATTTTCAAGATGGCGCTGCCTAGATTAGAAACTATTGGCTTCCGAGCAGCAGTCCACAAACCAATGGGTGACGTCACGGATGTTACGTCCGTTTCTTCTATACAGTCTATGGTTTTAACAGGTTTAAGTTTTCGGCTCTAAAAATAAAGATGTTTTTACAGAAGATGAGCGTATGAATGAAAGCAGTATTTGTTGAGAGCTGTTCATGTGTGAGTTTGTTTTAGCATTCATCTGCTGAAGGAGGAAACCTTCTCTATGAGCATGATCTGTGACATCACAGCTAGTTTTGAGCAAATCGTGGTCCAGCACAGGTGTGATGTGAGAACTTAAAGCCTCCAGGTCACAAATATTTCACTATTCAGTCTTTAAATGTAACGAGAAACACTGAGCACACATTATTATTCAGACTGGAGTATTTTAAAAACATATTAAAACAGGACTGGAGGACAACTTTAACCGAGCAGGCAGGTTCAGATTTAAATCTGTGTGTCTGTGTCTGTGTCTGTGTCTGTGTGTGTGTGTGTGTGTGTGTGTGTGTGTGTGTGTATTTAAACTATTAAATAATGCATGGCAGCGGTGTGTGTTACGTCTGCAGGGGGGGGGGGGGCAAAGTTTGACGCCACTTCCACAGACAGAAACATGACTCATCAGGACTTTCAATGATTTTGTGTTTTCTTTCTGGACTTTTTGGTTTGTATGTTTTTAAGTGTTTTAATGGTCTGGCACCATCTTACTTATCAGAGCTTGTACAGCCTCACAGTACATCCAGAGCACTTAGGAAAACAAACCAGCTGCTCCTGGCTGTACCTCGGTCCAGACTCTCTACTCGGGGGGACAGAGCCTTCTCAGTGGCGGCCCCCAAGCTGTGGACCAGCCTACCTTTCCACGTTAGAGCTGCACAGCCTGTAGAGCATTTTAAAACACTACTAAAAACATATCTGTTTTCCTTGGCGTTCAGTCCCAGCTAGGCGAGAATCCTTGGCTTCCTACTTTTTATTTTATTTTATTTTATTTTATTTTATTTATTTATTTATTTTTTACTTTTTATTTGTTTTTATTCTAATTTTAGTTTTTAAATTGAGCTCTTACTATTCCTTTATTGTTTTTATTTATTATTATATTGTGTGTGATTATATTGTATTTTAATAACTGTG
>NC_070600.1:24267418-24279918 GCF_027409825.1 Scomber japonicus | reverse complement strand
TGAGGTACTAGTACTTTACTGTAGTACAGTTAGAGGTACTAGTACTTTACTGTAGTACAGTTAGAGGTACTAGTACTTTACTGCAGTACAGTTTGAGGTACTAGTACTTTACTGTAGTATTTCCATGTGAGGTACTTTCTACTCCACTACATTTATTTAACAGCTTTAGTTACTTTTCAGATGCAGATTTGACTCAATGGAAAATATAACAAGCTTTTAAAATACAACACATTGTTAAAGATGAAACCAGTCAGCAGTGTGTAGTCGGCTCACATTTCAGATGTCTATGAGTTGTTAACAGCTCCACCAAATACTGATTCTTCCCTCTAAACTTCTCACATGCTTTCATTTCAATAAATGTTCAAATGATCCAATATTTCAGCAAAAATCTAAGATTAGAGAAAAAGTCCAAAAACTGAAAACACATTTGTGAATCAGAACTTTGTTTTTTCTTCTTTCCCATTAATCATCTCAGCAGCCCTCACATTTATCTGCTGACCCTTTGGAGGGGCCCACCCCTAGGTTGGGAACCACTGGACTAAACTAGCTAACAGTTAATCTAGCTAACTGTTAAAGGTAGACTCTACTGAGCATGTGCAGGAACACAGTTCTGTTTACAGCTTCATTCACTTGTTGGACTTTGTACTAAATTGTACATTTCTTCTCTCTCTCTCGCTCTCGCTCGCTCTCTCTCTCCCCCCCCCCCCCCCCCCCTCTCTCTCTCTCTCTCAGTACCTGGCTGTGGATGTGAGGAGGCTGAACGTCAGTCTTCTTCAGTGGTTTCGGGAAGGTGTAGGCTGCAGCGTTGGGCGTTCCTGTGGGACACGTACACATCAACCGACTCAATGTAAAGACATATTCACCCATTGATTGATTGACTGATTGATTGATTGATTGATTGATTAATTGACTGACTGACTGACTGACAAATTCAACGGCTCCTACAGGAGAAGAAGAACGGCATCGAGCTCTTCGTGTCCTCTGATAGGCTGGGGAGCTCTGAACCCCGCCCAGCTGAAGAAGTCATCCAATCACTGAACGTCAGGGTTCTTCATCGCCACCTTGGGCACTTCCGGCATCACTGAAGTCTCTACTGAGGTGTGTGTGTGTGTGTGTGTGTGTGTGTTAGTGCCTGGTCTCCTAGGTAACCAGGGCTCATTAAGCAGCCTCGTTGGTCCCCGTGGAGACCGACTGAGAGGATGGATTGAGATTATTAGAGTGCAGAGTGCTGCTGCTGAAACTTTAATGCAACTGTTAAAGTCCCATCGATCAACCTGAAGAACGGAGCAGCTTCATACGTTAGATTAATATCATCACTCTCCATCACACACACACACACACACACACACACGCACGCACACGCACACACACACGCACACACGGCTGCTCTCCTGTAATAATATTACAGTCACAAATCACAGAAACTCTCCCCCCCTCTCCTTCCTCTCTCTCCTCTCTCCTTCCTCTTTCCTCTCCTCTCCTTCCTCTCTCTCCTCTCCTTCCTCTTTCCTCTCCTCTCCTTTCTCTCCTCTCCTTCCTCTTTCCTCTCCTCTCCTTCATCTCTCCTCTCCTTCCTCTCTCTCTCCTCTCTTCCTCTTTCTCTCCTCTCCTTCCTCTCTCTCCTCTCCTTCCTCTTTCCTCTCCTCTCCTTCATCTCTCCTCTCCTTCCTCTCTCTCTCCTCTCCTTCCTCTTTCCTCTCCTCTCCTTCCTCTCTCTCCTCTCCTTCCTCTTTCCTCTCCTCTCCTTCCTCTCTCCTCTCCTTCCTCTCTCTCCTCTCCTTCCTCTCTCTCCTCTCCTTCCTCTCTCTCCTCTCCTTCCTCTCTCCTCTCCTCTCCTTCCTCTCTCTCCTCTCCTTCCCCCTCTCTCCTCTCCTTCCTCTCTACTCTCTCCTCTCCTTCCTCTCTCTCCTCTCCTTCCTCTTTCCTCTTCTCTCTCCTCTCCTTCCTCTCTCTCCTCTCCTTCCTTTCTCCTCCTCTCTCTCCTCTCCTTCCTCTCTCTCCTCTCCTCTCCTTCCTCTCCTCTCCTTGCTCTCTCTCCTCTCCTCTCCTCTCCTTCCTCTCTCTCCTCCTCTCTCCTTCCTCTTTCCTTCCTCTCCTCTCCTTCCTCTCTCTCCTCTCCTTCCTCTCTCTTCTCCTCTCCCTTCCTCTCTCCTCTCCTCTCTCCTCTCCTTCCTCTCTCTCCTCTCCTTCCCCTTTCTCCTCTCATTCCTCTCTCTCCTCTCCTCTCCTTCCTCTCTCTCCTCTCCATCCTCTCTCCTCTCCTTCCTCTCTCTGCTCCCCCCCCCCACCCGAGGGGGGGTAAATTTCCTCTGAACTCGATGTGTTGGCTCTGTGTCTCCTGCAGAAGAACGTCCTGCAGGGAGAGCAGAGGGATCACGTGTGGAGCCGGGAAGGGTTTTACGCCGTCGTCCTCTTCTTCACCGTCTTCATCATTGTCATCACCTGCTTGATGGTAATACACACACACACACACACACACACACACACACACACACACACACACACACACACACACACACACACACACACACACACACACTCACTGTCTCCTGAGATATTCTGCCCTGACTATAGTAAGAGGTTTCTAAGCAACATGAGCTTGAAATGTCATTTATTTCTCACTAGTAACACAACTTCCCAACCAGGCAGCAGGAAATATCAGATCATAGTAACATCAGCACCACACAGGCAGCTTTAGCAGGTTGTTTTCTTTGACTGATAAAACTTAAATGCTGCAAAAAAACATTTTCTTATTTCATCAGGTTAGATGACGACTGTTGCTTCTTGCAGGGTTAGAAATGAGAAATGAAACAGCTGTTAAACACAGAACATTATCAATAAAGAGTTTATTATGGCATTTACATCTATAAAAAAAATTATAATAATCAATTCCCATCCCTACTTATCAGGAGGGTTTAAAGACACAGGAGCTAAAACAGCCTGTTAATAGACAGAGGCTGAACTGAGCAGCTGCATAAAGGACCAGTAGAAGATAAATGAGGAGTTTTAACTGGAAATCATGTAAAGATATTAAAAGTAGAGACTCAGAATATTAATATAGAGCTGGAGATGTGGATAATAAGTCCTGTTTAAAATACATGATGACACACACACGCACGCATGCACACACACACACACACACACACACACACACACACACACACACACACACACACAGAGGTAGGTATAATCGCTGACATCATTCAACACGTTGCTGAACCATGCAACACAGCGGCTGTGATTGGTTGAGCTGAGCCAATTAGTCAATTAGTGGCTCTGGTCAAAGGTCAGTGCGTCCTGACCTACATACATACACACACACACACACACACACACACACATAAATCACACACACACACACACACACACACACACACACACACACACACACACACACACATACACACACACACACACACACACACACACACACACACACACACACACACACACACACACACATAAATCACACACACACATAAATCACACACACACACACACACACACATAAATCACACACACACATAAATCACACACACACACACACACACACATACATACAGACACACATAAATCACACACACACACACACAAACACACACACACACACACATAAATCACACACACACACACATAAATCTCACAAACACACATAAATCACACACACACACACACATAAATCACACAAACACACACATACGCACATAAAACACACACACACTCACTCTCATACACACACATACACATATAAAACACACACACACACATAAATCACACAAACACACATACACATATAAAACACACACACAGACACACACACACATACACACATAAATCACACAAAAATATATTTATTCACATGGTGACAGTGATTATAGAAAACAAAAAGATGTGTTATATAATAGCACAATATTTAATATTTAATAATAATATAATATGTTTGTATGTTTAATATGAATTAAATATCATAAATACCCCTCCAGTGTTTTTAAGTCAGCTGCAGTTTGATGTTCCAGCCACATGAGGGAGCCGTTGAACACATAAACAGTAATGAACAGTAACATCCTGTCTCTTCTCATATCTTCACTACTCTCTCCTCACCAACAGTAACTGCTCAACATCTAGGTGTGACATTAGACACCATTAATTATTATTATTATTATTATTATTATTATTATTATTATTATTATTTAATCTCTCCAGTAGTGTCCAGTGACTCTATCTCATCTTTATGTCTGTGAACACTTTTAAATCCAGGTTAAAAACATTTCTCTTCTCCTGTGCTTATGATTGAGCTCTTTTAAAGCACTTTACATTTTAATCTTTCATTTGCACTCTATGTCCTTTTAATGATTTTAAAGCTAATTTATTATTTTATGATGCAATCTTATATTTAATGGAAGGAAGGAAAGGAAGGAAGGAAGGAAGGTAAGGAAGGAAGGAAAGGAAGGAAAGGAAGGAAGGAAGGAAAGGAAGGAAGGAAGGACAGATGGAGGGAAGGAAAGAAAGGAAGGAAGGAAGGATGGAAGGAAGGGAGGGAAGGAAGGACAGATGGAGGGAAGGAAGGACAGATGGAGGGAAGGAAGGAAGGAAGGACAGATGGAGGGAAGGAAGGAAGGACAGATGGAGGGAAGGAAGGACAGATGGAGGGAAGGAAGGAAGGACAGATGGAGGGAAGGAAGGACAGATGGAGGGAAGGAAGGAAGGACAGATGGAGGGAAGGAAGGACAGATGGAGGGAAGGAAGGAAGGACAGATGGAGGGAAGGAAGGAAGGACAGATGGAGGGAAGGAAGGAAGGAAGGGAAGGAAGGGAGGAAGGAAGGAAACAAGGAAGGAAAGAAGGACAGATGGATGTCTCTCTCACTCTATGTCCTTTTAATGATTTTAAAGCTAATTTATTATTTTATACTGCAATCTTATATTTAATGCTCAATTCTAGCATTTTATTTATGTCTTTATATTTTTCTGTACTTTGTTTTTTATCATGGGGGGGGGGGGGGGGTTAATTGTATGTTTTAATGTTTCTGTTTTATATAAAGCACATTGAGTTGCCATTGTGTATGAAATGCGCTATATAAATAAAACTGCCTTGCCTTGTGTCGACTGTTCAGGCTTCAGGTTGTGAAATCAAGAAGTGAATTTAAACCTCCTTCTCCTGCTCAGTACATTAGTAGACAAGGCTTCAGTAGTCATACATATCTGACAGCCGGCTGCAGTGATTCAATCATTCAAGCAGAGTTGAGTTGTCTTCAGTGATATTTAGCATTTAGACCACATCTGTAAACAGCAGCAGCAGGTTTGAACTTTCTCGTGTCTGATGCTTTTCAGACCTTCCAGCACTTGATGTCTTCAAATGTCTGAACTCAAAGACAGTCATTATAATTCTCACAGAGGACGAAAGAAAGAGTGATCTATCTATCTCTCTATCTCTATCTCTCTCTCTCTCTCTCTCTCTGTGTCTCTGTCTCTGTCTCTCTGTCTCTCTCTCCTCTCTCTCCTCTCTCTCTCTCTCTCTCTCTCTGTCTCTCTCTGTCTCTCTCTCTCTCTCTCTGTCTCTCTCTCTGTGTCTCTGTCTCTGTCTCTCTCTCACTGTCTCTCTCTCTCTCTCTGTCTCTCTCTCCTCTCTCTCCTCTCTCTCTCTCTCTCTCTCTCTGTCTCTCTCTCTGTGTCTCTGTCTCTTCCTCTCTCTCCTCTCTCTCTCTCTCTCTCTCTCTCTCTCTCTCTCTCTCTCTCTCTCTCTCTCTCTCTCTCTCTCTCTCTCTCTGTGTCTCTCTCTGTGTCTCTGTCTCTCTCTCTCTCTCTCTCTCTCTGTGTCTCTCTCTGTGTCTCTGTCTCTGTCTCTCTCTCCTCTCTCTCTCTCTCTCTCACTGTCTCTCTCTCTCTCTCTGTCTCTCTCTCCTCTCTCTCTCCTCTCTCTCTCTCTCTCTCCCTCCAGGTTTTGTACCGACTTAAAGACAAAGTTCAGGCTTCTGACAGACAGCTGAAAGCTCCACCCCCTGACCTCCGCCTGACCCCGACCCTCCCCCCAGACTCCGCCCAGAGGTCAAAGGGCACCAAGGTAACCGTGGCAACCTGAAGCCAAAACCACTTCTCCCTGTTTTTTTATTGACACGTATAAAGGATTCCTTGTTGTGTCGTCCAGGTTCTGACAGGAAGTATGGTCCAAGCTGAGCTTCCTCCAGCTGTAGCCACGCCCATCGCCCAGCAGCAGCCAATCATAGCCTGCCGCCGCCTCGTGCCACCTGTCGTCCCTCTGCTCAGGTAAATCATCTGCTCTGAGGAGGCTTATTTTACAGCTGGTGTTACATCTGCATTAAAAAGAAGACATGATTGATTCAGGATGATTTAGCCTCGTTTGAAGTGAATAAAAATTATTATTCATGTTTCACTTCCATTAAAATTAACCTTCCTGTCGTCCTCCCGGGTCAAATTGACCCGTCTGTTTTGACTGTTCCTTCCTTCCCTCCTTCCTTCCTTCTCACCTTCCTTCCTCACTCCTTTCCTTCCTTCCTCCCTCCCTCCCTCCTTCCTTTCCTCTCTTCCTTCCTTCCTTCCTTTCCTTCCCTCCTTCCTTCCTTCCCTCCTTCCTCCCTCTTTTCCTTCCTTCTTTCCTCCGTCTTCCTTTTCTTCTCTCCTTCTTCCTTCCTTCCCACCTTCCTTCCTCCCTCCTTTCCTTCCTTCTTTCCTCTGTCCTCCTTTTCTTCTCTCCTTCTTCCCTCCTTCTTTCCTTCCTTCCTCCCTCCTTTCCTTCCTTCTTCCTCCCTTACTTCCTTCCTTCCTCCCTCCTTTCCTCCCTTCCTTCCTTCTTCCTCCCTTCCTTCCTTGACTTGAGGACAACAGGAGGGTTAACAGAATTTAAATTGCTCTAAATAATCACTTTTTAATTTAACACTTTCAATGTAATTTATTCTCTTCCTAGCTCCGCCCCCGTCCCCGTCGTCAACGGCAACAACCCAATCCTCCAGGCCGGCGTTGCCCCGGCGACGGCCAGTAACGAGCTGAAGCCCTGCCCCTCGCCCTTCAAGATGAAACCTGCTGCAGGACTTCAGGAGAGGTAAGAAATATAAACACAGACATGAGAATAAAGTTTAATGTTCTTTATGAACTAGAGACTGGAAAATAAATCAGTCAAGAAGAGTTTCTGTATGTCACATCAACAACAGACATGAAGAATAATCATTTTCATACCCAACTCAAGGTGCTTGAGTGAGAAGAATAAAATAAAGGAGGATCTGGGAGTGTGAAGTCATCGGCTCTCATCTCTAATCTCAGATTGAGTGTTTAAATTCAGAGGGAAACACACTTAGTGACCCTCAGATTGTCCTCCATGTTTGGGAACGGAAGAATGTGTGTGTGTGTGTGTGTGTGTGTGTGTGTGTGTGTGTATATATGTGTGTGTGCGTTCTTATCTTCTACAGTAGTTCAGAGCATTATAGATGAGGAGACTTCCTACATAAATAAAGTATAGTGTGTGTGTGTGTGTGTGTATATATGGGTGCGTGTGTGTGTGTCTGTGTGTATATATGGGTGCGTCTGTGTGTGTGTGTGTGTGTGTGTGTTTAGACTACAGTAACCTCTAACCTGTGATTGTTGGAGCAGTCAGGTGTTGAGCTGCGTACGTGCCGACGAGAAGAGGTGTGTGTGTGTGTGTGTGTGTCTCTGTATGTGTGTGTGTGTGTGTGTGTGTGTGTGTGTGTGTGTGTGTGTGTGTCCTCAGGCCTTCAGGAAAGTATACATTAGAGCAGCAGCCTGAATATCCCTTTTCAGGACCTTTCAGCATGTTTTCTCATGTTGTAGATCATTTCCTACACTTCTCACACACTTGACATCACTTCTGAAAGCTTTCCAAAGTATACCATCACTTTTCAAACCCACTTCCTACCTCTCAGACGGCCATCGACGGCCATCGCTCTGCTCCAGTCATGTCAGTACAGTGAGGTTACATGAGGTCTGCTTATAGCCTCCGAGGTTCAGTCACACAGAAGATGAAAAGTTTCTCTGTTAATCTGAAATAGTGACTCTTTAAAGCAGAATATACTTAGTTTTTTCAGTAAGGTTTGTTCACTCACACACACACATACACACACACACACACACACACTCACACTCACTCATATTCACACACACACTCACACACTCTCACACACTCTCACTCACACACTCTCACACACACACACACACACACACACACTCACTCACACTCACACTCACACACACACACTCGCTCAAACTCACTCTCTCACACACACTCACACTCATATTCATACTCACACTCTCACTCACACACACTCACTTTCACTCACTATCTGACCTGAGTCAGTAGATCTCAGAGCTCTACTGGGTTTATATTCTACTAACATGTCATTCATGTATTCTGGACCTAAACCATTCAGTGATTTGTAGACCAGTAGCAGAACTTTAACTGGGAGCCAGCCAAGTAAAGTTTTAAAATATTTGGGATGCTAATTAGGACATCCAGTTTGTTTTTGATGCTTATTCGTGCATCGTTTACATGATTTCATAGATTTAAAATCTATTCTCTAGCTGACTGGGAGCCAGTGTAAAGACTTTAGAGCTGACTGGGAGCCAGTGTAAAGACTTTAGAACTGACTGGGAGCCAGTGTAAAGACTTTAGAACTGACTGGGAGCCAGTGTAAAGACTTTAGAACTGACTGGGAGCCAGTGTAAAGACTTTAGAACTGACTGGGAGCCAGTGTAAAGACTTTAGAACTGACTGGGAGCCAGTGTAAAGACTTTAGAACTGACTGGGAGCCAGTGTCAAGACTTTAGAACTGACTGGGAGCCAGTGTAAAGACTTTAGAACTGACTGGGAGCCAGTGTAAAGACTTTAGAACTGACTGGGAGCCAGTGTCAAGACTTTAGAGCTGACTGGGAGCCAGTGTAAAGACTTTAGAGCTGACTGGGAGCCAGTGTAAAGACTTTAGAACTGACTGGGAGCCAGTGTAAAGACTTTAGAACTGGAGTAATGTGCTTTGATCTCTTTGTTCTGGTTAAAACTGGAGCTGCAGCATTCTGAATGAGCTCTAGCTGTTTAATGCTTTTTTGTGGGAGTCCAGTCAGAAGACCGTTACAGTAGTCGAGTCTACTTGAGATGAAAAAAAAAGATAGAGTGAAAGATAGGTGAAGGAACAATCACCCCCTTGCTTCATTTCCTAAGTTTCCCTCTTAAGCAGTTTCATAACTGAAAAGAAAACATCTTTATCTGCAGCTCGGCTCGGCGTGGAGCACTTTAGCCTTTATCTGCTGCTCCGAACTCTTCCGCTGACTTACACATTCAAACCTGGGCGGCCATATTGTTCTGGTTACATCAGCTCAGAGAGAGAACACTGTGTTTCTCAAGGTATGTGAAGGAAGGAAGATTTCAGGCTCGGAGTGAGAACAGGATGTTTTTCTTGGTGTCTGTGTCTCTCGTGTGTGTGTGTGTGTGTGTGTGTGTGTGTGTGTGTGTGTGTGTTGTCCACTCTGGAGGGCAGCCAATAGGCAATCAGACGAATAGGAAGTAACAGCATCCTGGAGAGGAAGCTGGTCGACACGTAGCCAGACGAGGAGAGTCCACCGGCACACACCCATCAAAGCACATCGTGTCTTCTCACACTTCACTCTCACTGTGCAAACACCCAAATCTGTTCCAAGAGGAAAACGTTTCTCCTGCTCTGGAAATCTCTTCTCCTGCGTTGTCTCCATGTTTCTCTCTCTCCTGCGTTGTCTCCATGTTTCTCTCTCTCCTGCGTTGTCTCCATGTTTCTCTCTCTCCTGTGTTGTCTCCATGTTTCTCTCTCTCCTGCGTTGTCTCCATGTCTCTCTCTCTCCATGTTTCTCTCTCTCCTGTGTTGTCTCCATGTTTCTCTCTCTCCATGTTTCTCTCTTCTCCTGTGTTGTCTCCATGTTTCTCTCTTCTCCTGTGTTGTCTCCATGTTTCTCTCTCTCCATGTTTCTCTCTCTCCTGCGTTGTCTCCATGTTTCTCTCTCCTGCGTTGTCTCCATGTTTCTCTCTCTCCATGTTTCTCTCTCTCCTGTGTTGTCTCCATGTTTCTCTCTCTCCTGTGTTGTCTCCTAGTTTCTCTCTCTCCTGCGTTGTCTCCATGTTTCTCTCTCTCCTGTGTTGTCTCCTAGTTTCTCTCTCTCCTGCGTTGTCTCCATGTTTCTCTCTCTCTCCTGTGTTGTCTCCATGTTTCTCTCTCTCCTGTGTTGTCTCCATGTTTCTCTCTCTCCTGCGTTGTCTCCATGTTTCTCTCTCTTCTCCTGTGTTGTCTCCATGTTTCTCTCTCTTCTCCTGCGTTGTCTCCATGTTTCTCTCTCTCCTGCATTGTCTCCATGTTTCTCTCTCTCCTGTGTTGTCTCCATGTTTCTCTCTCTCCTGCGTTGTCTCCATGTTTCTCTCTCTTCTCCTGTGTTGTCTCCATGTTTCTCTCTCTCCTGTGTTGTCTCCATGTTTCTCTCTCTCCTGCATTGTCTCCATGTTTCTCTCTCTCCTGTGTTGTCTCCATGTTTCTCTCTCTCCTGCGTTGTCTCCATGTTTCTCTCTCTCCTGCGTTGTCTCCATGTTTCTCTCTCTCCTGCGTTGTCTCCATGTCTCTCTCTCTCCTGTGTTGTCTCCATGTTTCTCTCTCTCCATGTTTCTCTCTCTCCATGTTTCTCTCTCTCCTGCGTTGTCTCCATGTTTCTCTCTCTCCATGTTTCTCTCTCTCCTGCGTTGTCTCCATGTTTCTCTCTCTCCTGCGTTGTCTCCATGTTTCTCTCTCTCCTGTGTTGTCTCCATGTTTCTCTCTCTTCTCCTGCGTTGTCTCCATGTTTCTCTCTCTCCTCCTGCGTTGTCTCCATGTTTCTCTCTCTCTCCTGCGTTGTCTCCATGTTTCTCTCTCTTCTCCTGCGTTGTCTCCATGTTTCTCTCTCTTCTCCTGCGTTGTCTCCATGTTTCTCTCTCTCCATGTTTCTCTCTCTTCTCCTGCGTTGTCTCCATGTTTCTGTCTCTCCTGTGTTGTCTCCATGTTTCTGTCTCTCCTGCGTTGTCTCCATGTTTCTCTCTCTTCTCCTGTGTTGTCTCCATGTTTCTCTCTCTCCTGCGTTGTCTCCATGTTTCTCTCTCTCCTGCGTTGTCTCCATGTTTCTCTCTCTCCTGCGTTGTCTCCATGTTTCTCTCTCTTCTCCTGCGTTGTCTCCATGTTTCTCTCTCTCCTGCGTTGTCTCCATGTTTCTCTCTCTCCTGTGTTGTCTCCATGTTTCTCTCTCTTCTCCTGCGTTGTCTCCATGTTTCTCTCTCCTCTTCTGCGTTGTCTCCATGTTTCTCTCTCTTCTCCTGCGTTGTCTCCATGTTTCTCTCTCTCCTGTGTTGTCTCCATGTTTCTCCCTCTCCTGCGTTGTCTCCATGTTTCTCTCTTCTCCTGCGTTGTCTCCATGTTTCTCTCTCTCCTGCGTTGTCTCCATGTTTCTCTCTCTCCTGCGTTGTCTCCATGTTTCTCTCTCTCCTGCGTTGTCTCCATGTCTCTCTCTCTCCATGTTTTTCTCTCTCCTGCGTTGTCTCCATGTTTCTCTCTCTCCTGCGTTGTCTCCATGTTTCTCTCTCTCTCCATGTTTCTCTCTCTCCTGCGTTGTCTCCATGTTTCTCTCTCTCTCCATGTTTCTCTCTCTCCTGTGTTGTCTCCATGTTTCTCTCTCTCCTGCGTTGTCTCCATGTTTCTCTCTCTCCTGCGTTGTCTCCATGTTTCTCTCTCTCCTGCGTTGTCTCCATGTTTCTCTCTCTCCTGTGTTGTCTCCATGTTTCTCTCTCTCCTGCGTTGTCTCCATGTTTCTCTCTCTCCTGCGTTGTCTCCATGTTTCTCTCTCTCCTGTGTTGTCTCCATGTTTCTCTCTCTCCATGTTTCTCTCTCTCCTGTGTTGTCTCCATGTTTCTCTCTCTCCTGTGTTGTCTCCATGTTTCTCTCTCTCCTGTGTTGTCTCCATGTTTCTCTCTCTCCTGTGTTGTCTCCATGTTTCTCTCTCTCCTGCGTTGTCTCCATGTTTCTCTCTCTCCTGCGTTGTCTCCATGTTTCTCTCTCTCCATGTTTTTCTCTCTCCTGCGTTGTCTCCATGTTTCTCTCTCTCCTGCGTTGTCTCCATGTTTCTCTCTCTCTCCATGTTTCTCTCTCTCCTGCGTTGTCTCCTTGTTTCTCTCTCTCCTGCGTTGTTTCCTGCGTTGTCTCCATGTTTTTCTCTCTCTCCTGCGTTGTCTCCATGTTTCTCTCTCTCCTGTGTTTTCTCCATGTTTCTCTCTCTCCTCCTGCGTTGTCTCCATGTTTCTCTCTCTCCTGCGTTGTCTCCATGTTTCTCTCTCTCCTGTGTTGTCTCCATGTTTCTCTCTCTCCTCCTGCGTTGTCTCCATGTTTCTCTCTCTCCTGCGTTGTCTCCATGTTTCTCTCTCTCCTGCGTTGTCTCCATGTTTCTCTCTCTCCTGCGTTGTCTCCATGTTTCTCTCTCTCCTGCGTTGTCTCCATGTTTCTCT
>NC_070600.1:24237418-24262418 GCF_027409825.1 Scomber japonicus | reverse complement strand
CACACACACACACACACACACACACACACAGTGAAAGTATGCTCCTGCAGAGGATTGTTGAAATGTCGCTCTCAGACTCTGACAACAATAGTCTTACTTCCTGTCAGGAAACTGTTTTAACTGTCAGACCACGGGAAGTTCTTCATCCTACATACACAACATAAAATGTGCTGCTTTTAGTGCCGTCGTCATGTATGTGCAATATACACACAAAAACATCTACACACAAAACACAAAAGAGCATGAAGACAATACAGGTAGAAGTATTCTAAGTATGAAGCTGATCTGGTTTAAACTGTCCTCCAGAAATCAGGATGAGAACTATTTATAAACCTGCTACTTTACATTAATCTATTTAGCATTTATAATAATACATAATATATTTTATTTATAACGTGCTTTTACAAAATGCTCAAAGACGCTTTACAGAGAACACCAACAATATGGAACAAAGTAAAAAAGACATAAAATGAAAAGAGGATAAAAAACAGTTTCCAGGTTAAAAGCCAGTTTAAAAAGGTGAGGTTTTAAGAGTGATTTGAAGGTGTGAGGGGGTCTGTACAGTCTCTGATGGGTTTGGGGAGTGTATTCTGAATTCCAGAGGGTGGTGGGGTGGAGAGGGGGCAATGGAGAAGGCTCTGCCCCCCCCAAGTTCGGTGCTTGGTCCAAGGAGGTAGGGCAAGGAGATTTCCCCTCTGAGGATCGGAGGGCACGGGAGGGGAGGGGAGGGGGGGGTAATGGTGGAGCAGGTCTGTGAGGTAGGTGGGGCCCAGGGGGGGGGGTGTAATGGTGGAGCAGGACTGTGAGGTATAGGTGGGGGCCAGGTTTTTAAGTGATTTGTGGGTGAGCAGGAGAACGGTGTGAGATGGGGAGCCAGTGCAGTTTTTGGAGGACAGGGGTGACGTGGGGGGGGGGGGGTCAGGGTTTCTGCAGTATATAATGTAGTAATAAGCAGATATGAGGACATTTTAAGTCTTTACAGTATTTGTCAACAATTCTACAAAGACGTTTTTAATATTCATTCATTCATTCATCCTCCAGAGGGTTGTGGAGGAACTGGAGCCAATCTCCAATTTTCCCATTGCATTAATATATATATATATATTTATATTATTGCATCTGTGTCATTCCTTATGTTCTTATACAGGAGTTATAGATGTTGACTGATACATGTAGCTATAGGAACATGTAACATTGAACTTTTGCACATCTACACAACAGCTACCTTTTTTATTTTCTTCAATGCTCTGTTTATTCATTTTTCCAAGATGAAAACAAACATAACATAGAAACATCCCCCAACAGTGTCAGCAATAAGGAACATAAATAAATAAAGAAAATGATATGTACAAATACACACACATACACACAGTGCATCCATATAAATAACCGTATAAGTATTAACATATATTACATGTGCACTCATACCTACCAGTTAGCAATAGTAGTATTAACAGAAATTAACAATATTTATCATTGTGCTAATAATGTAATAATTACCAATTCAATACATACAAAATAAATCAACAGCTACCTTTTTTTTTTTTAATAATTTAATATTGTTATTTATTATGTTTTTATCAGGCTCTTGATTGCTCTTTATTTTAGTATAACACTTCTCTTTTTTACTGCAGCTGCTTTATTGTCTTTTAAATTGTTCTTCCGTTACTGATGTTTAGTTATTTCTTTTATTTCTTTTAAAATCTGATCCCAAGGAGCTCAAATTCCTTCCTCTCCATTATTAGATTAATAAAGTGATCATTTAAATATTTTTTCCACACGTTCGTTATTTACAGTTTATTGCACATAAACCAAATGAATAATGGAGAGAAAATAAAATAAATGTATGTTTGTGGTAATTAATGGTCTATCTTTGTATTTTATACTGTTGTTTGGACCAAATAAATGTTGAATACTTACATTTCTCATTTATTATTAGTTTATAGCAGCTTGTTTTGAAGCATTTTGTCTCTAACACCACGTTGTGATTGGCTCCCAGGGTTACCTAGGCGACGAGAAGGCGTACATCGCCACGCAGGGTCCCATGGTGAACACGGTGAATGACTTCTGGCAGATGGCCTGGCAGGAAGAGGCGCCCGTCATCGTCATGATCACCAAACTGAAGGAGAAGAACGAGGTAAGAAAGACCAGAAGAAGAAGAAGAAGAAGAAGAAGAAGGAGAAGAAGGAGAGGGATGGATGTTAGTGTTTGAGGTAGAAGTGATAAAATTCAAATGATGAACTAAGTATTGGAAACATGAACTAAGAAGACATAACGAGGTTTCCATCCACATTTCAAGAAGAAGAAGATTTGAGTAGAGGCGTGTGTTCATCTGCTGCTGTTATGTGAATGTAAACAGTTAAACAGCGTGTGGAGCTAATTATCCAGTCCATTAAACCATTAACCCTTTATAGGACACTCATTGAGAGGAAGGAAGGAAGGAAGGAAGGAAGGAAGGAAGGAAGGAAGGAAGGATGGACAGAGGAAAGAAGGAAGGAAGGTAGGAAGGTAGGGGGGAGGGAAGAAAGAAGGAAGGAAGGAAGAAGAAAGGGGGATGGAGGAAGGAAAGAAGGAAGGGAGGAGAGAAGGAGGGAGGGAGGGAGGAAGAACAGATGGAAGTAAGGAAAGGAAGGAAGGAAAGAAGGATGGATGAAGGAAAGAAGGAAGGGAGGAGAGAAGGAGGGAGGGAGGAAGAACAGATGGAAGTAAGGAAAGGAAGGAAAGAAGGATGGAGGAAGGAAAGAAGGAAGGGAGGAGAGAAGGAGGGAGGGAGGAAGGACAGTTGGAAGGAAGGAAAGGAAGGAAGGACAGAGGAAATAAGGAACGAGGGAGGGAGAAAGGAAAAGAGGAAGGGAAGAAAGAAGGCAGGGAGGAAGGAAAGAAGGGAGAAAAGAAGGAAGGAAGGAAGGAAGGATATTTTGGGATATTTACCGAAGTTACCAAATATAATTATTTGCCCAATAAAGGGTTAAACCACCACAGAAGAAGAGGACACAACAAGATGACATCATTAACAGAGTGACAGTCAAAGCTTCAACTATGGAAAACCCATTTACTGTACAGATCTGATGTCTTCAGTTCCTCAGAGAACCAATAATGTTCATTTCCAGCTCTATACTTTTATTTTTGGACTCCACTAGAGCTTCGTATGATTCACAGTTTAAAGAGAACTCCTTATTAATCTTATACTGGTGCAACCCTTCAGTTCAGCCTCTGTCTCTGTTTAACCCTTTATTGGGCAAATAATTATATTTGGTAACTTCTGTAAATATCCCAAAATATCTTTCCTTCCTCCCTGCCTTCTTTCTTCCCTTCCTCTTTTCCTTTCTCCCTCCCTCGTTCCTTATTTCCTCCGTCCTTCCTTCCTTTCATCCATCTGTTCTTCCTCCCTCCCTCCATCTCTCCTCCCTTCCTTCTTTCCTTCCTCCGTCCTTCCTTCCTTCCTTTCCTTACTTACATCTGTTCTTCCTCCCTCCCTCCTTCTCTCTTTCGTTCCTCCCCCTACCTTCCTTCCTTCCTTCTTTCCTCCGTCCTTCCTTCCTTTCCTTCCTCCCTCCTTCCTTCCCTTCCTTCCTTCCTTCCATCCTTCCTTCCTTCCTTCCTTCCTTCCTTCCTTCCAATGAGTGTCCTATAAAGGGTTAAAGTCTTATAAACGTAACTTTTTGTCATATTTGCTCAGACTGTCACTATGTAAAGAAGCATTACATGAAACTAGTCATCTGTAAAAAAAAAACAAAAAAACAGGCTCATTTAGCCCCGCCTACTGCTCCTATTGCACCAATCAGAGCCAGGATTGTGTCTGGCAGCTGTCAATCACTGCTTGCACACGCAGGCCCCTCCCCCTTCCTACTCACATGCTCCTCCCCCTTCCTCCTCAGCTCGGTCAAGCTCATATCTCCGAGAGCGGCTTCAGGAGCGTAGAGAAAGTAATGGCGCAGCAACAACTACCGCATGCATGTGGTCGCGTGCACGTCAGTTTCCTCTGGGGGAGGGACTTCGGAGGCAGGGCAGCGGAGAGGGAGGGGGAAGGATCTGAAAGTTGTACTTCTTCAAATTTGATGCTAAGTCCTCTCTCTGCTCAAAGTTACCAACTGCAGCTTTAAGGTCCTCCTCCTCGGAGTCATGTTAAGTTACTGTTGATGCAAACCCAACATTTCCTGCTTTACTGCTTCAAATGAAAAGCTTTTAACTAATTAAATGACTAAAGAGTGTTTGTGGAGTTTGCATGTTCTCCTCGTGCCTGTGTGTGTTTTCTCTCTGGCTTCCTCCCACAGACCAAAAACATGCAGCTTAGGTTAACTGGTCACTCTAAATCGCCCGTAGGTGTGAATGTGAGTGTGACTGGTCTTATACTCTATATTAGCTCTATGAATGACAGATTGGCTCCAGCCCCCCTGCGAGCCCTGAGCAAGTGGTATGGAAAATAAATGAATGATAAAACGCATTGTTGAGCAGATCAGTTATATATAATGCAGAGAGGAAAAGCACAAGCAGAAACAGCCATAGTGTAGCAGCTTTCCAGTACCTAAGTAAGCACACTGAGTCCAAAAAGAAGTTTCAGAGATTTTAATGAATGAATGAATACTACAGCGGCTTTACACGCGGCCATAGGATGTTATATGTGTATCAAAGTAAACAAACAGCGATAATGAAATGCGGTCAACAAAACTTACGGCTACCTAGACTCCTCGCCTCCTTCCCCAGTGCAGGTGAAGCAGGTTCTGATATAACCTACTGACTGTCAACTACAGTGCCCACGTGACCCCTCAAACACTGCTATCACCATGGCAACAAGACAAAACTAATTAAACACAGAATAACTAATAAGCAAATCAATATATGGCTCCTACACATAGTGATGATGATGATGATGATGTTTGATGAAGAGCTGCAGACCTCCAACTAGTAAAGTATGTATTTAAACTTTGCTCTGCTGTGTGATGGGAAAGCACTCAGAGTGTAAGAGTGACTGCCTCAAAACAATAGATATTAGAACACAATACAGCAGATAGAAATCAGTTCAGGCTGAAAGTCTAAACAATGGATGGAGGAAACATTTCAAGCTGCTGCTCTTTACTCACAACCATTACTTCTACATCAGTTAATCTCATTATTTTACATGTTGGCCAAAATATAAGGGACAAAAAATGTTGGAAAAGCATAATAGTCCTCCTTTAAGTCACAAGCTTCATTTATGACATCATGTATTCAGCAAGGCCGTTTTCATTTTGCTTTTATTAATACTCCCAACTCTTTCAACATTTCTGAATATCTTTAATTTCCCAACATTATAATTTAGGCTTTTTTAACCCTTAAACAGGCCTTACTAGTTATGTCATTTGCACCTCAAGTAAGGAAGGAAGGAAGGAAAGAAGGAATGAAGGAAGGAAGGAAAGGAGGGAAGAAGAAAGGAAAGGAGGAAGGAAGGGAAGCAAGGAAGGAAAGGAAGGAGGAAGGAAAGGAAGGAGGAAGTAGGAAGGAAAAGACGGAAGAAGGAAGGAAAGGAAGGGAGGAAGTAGGAAGGAAAGGAGGAAGTAGGAAGGAAAGGAGGGAGAGAGGAAGAAGGAAGGAAAGGAGGGAGGAAGGGAGGGAGGGAGGAAGGAAGGAAGGAAGGGAGGAAGAAAGAAAGGAAGGAAGAAAGGACAGAAGGAGGGAACATTTACCCTAACAGCTGAACTTAGATCTGAGGAAGGAAGGAAGGAAGGAAGGAAGGACAGATGAAGGAAGGAAGGAAGGAAGGACAGAGGAAGGACCTGGGAGGACAACACAAAGGTTAAAGAGTCTGTATCTCCTGGTGCACGTTGTCTGTTTAAGGGTTAATGCACAAATCAGAAAAGCAAATGAAGCCGGTGGATGGAAATGCAGCATTAAGAAAAGATGGAAACTACTTTGGTTATTTGCTGGTTTGCTGCTGACTCTGAAACAATAAATGTCTTATCAACAGGGAAGATTTTAAACTGATCACATGATTTATAAAATGCTCTGCAGGGATGTAAAATATTGTGAAGGTGATTGTCTATAATTGATCTGTTTCTCTACCTCTGTGTCTGTAGAAGTGTGTTCTGTATTGGCCGGAGAAGAGAGGGATCTACGGGAAGGTTGAGGTTCTAGTCAACAGCATCAGAGAGTGTGAACACTACACCACTCGCAGCCTCACACTAAAGGTACACACACACACACACACACACACACACACACACACACACACACACACACACCTTTAAATAGTCCTATTTCTTTGCTTTTAAAACATACATGTGCTTTTGTGTGAAGTGTGGGAATCAGACCCGTACTCTCCAGCATTACTGGTACACATCATGGCCGGACCATAAAACCCCCGACTCGGCACTGCCGCTGCTGCAGCTGATGGCCGACGTTGAGACGGACCGACGGACGGCTGCCAACGTTGGACCGGTTATAGTTCACTGCAGGTACACACACACAGAGGAACAGGTTAATATCATAGACTGTATAAAAGGAAATGGACGTAACATCTGTGACGTCACCCATTGGTTTGTGGACTGCTGCTCGGAAGCCAATAGTTTAGAATCTGGGCAGCGGCCATCTTGAAAATTTCAGGTGCATGCTGGGAAAAATAAAAACATGGATTCTACTTATATGGGCATGAGGGGGAGCCATGGGCGGAGCGGGGAGGTTGCTATGGTTACAAGGGCTGGATCTCGAAGACATTGGTCAATCAACCTGTCAATCACTACGTAGCCACGCCCCCTAATGCGTACCCTGCTTTATCGTCACATATAAAATCAGGGAGGCCAAAATGTCCCAAATGAACATCATACTGCATTGAAGAAGGCTTTAAACTAGCGATTGAGACCATAAACACATTTTGAAAACGTTTACTGAGGTTAGAAATCAAGTGAGAAGTTGGTGAATTCTCCATTGACTTGTATAGAGACGGTCGCCCCCTGGTGGCCTTTTGATAGAATGCAGCTCTAAGTTACTTCCTGGTTTGCCTCATTTCAGAGGACCAGAACTCCCTGCCTGGTTTTTCTGCTACAACTAAAATATTTTTTACCCATGCTCCTTTGCTTTCAGCGCTGGGATTGGCCGAACGGGCTGCTTCATCGCTACCACGATAGGCTGTCGGCAGCTGCAGTTGGAAGGAGTGGTGGACGTACTGGGCATCATCTGCCAGCTCCGAGCCGACAGGTAAACACACACACACACACACCTGCTGCTTTACTTTATAACAGTAATATGAGCTGACAGTGTGTCATATGTCAAATGTGCCTTATGAATAAAATATTTCTGCTTGTTCTCTGCAGAGGTGGTATGATCCAGACCGGTGAGCAGTATGAGTTCGTCCATCATGCCTTGTGCCTGTACGAGGCCCGCCTCTCTGCAGAAACCGGCCAATGAGCTCGCACCGCCAAAGGAGGCGGTAGCTTAAACCTGGATGGTGAATCCTTTAGCAGGTTTGATCTCTGAGCTTTTGGGGATTTCTGGAGGAAGTCTTTGAACTTGATGGACAACCAATGAGGACTGTTGTGGGCAGAGCCTGCTGAAGAAAAGAGGTAAAATTTCCGAAAGTGGAATGTATCTGTTCTTCTTGTCTGCAGTTTCTACTTCACGTGTTGTTGGTAAGTTCTTCAGAGGAACTCGAGACCCACTAACTTCACTTCCTGTTAGCCAATTGACTGTTGGATTGTGTCGTTTCTAACCAAGCAGACTGTCCTATTACCTCTTTCCTGTCATGGAGCTGTAGAAATAGTTTGAAGTGACTGACTGAAATTGATGGTACAGTACATTGTTAATTAACACTATGGTGTTTTTGTGTCTTATAGGATTTTAAAATTATTTTGTAATGCGATGTTCTTATAAGAAAGGTTATTGGAAAATGACTGTTAGCTGGTTGCACCTTTTAGTTTTTGGTTAGTAGCTTTTTGCTGCCACTATTGAACCAACCCTTCCAGCCAGGCCCTGTTTGTGACCTCAGCACTCTGTCTGTAACTCACTGATTACTCAAACCCACCTGTTACCTAGCAACAGTTTGCATCTTAAAAAGACATTTTCATGATTTCATCTACATTACTGTGCAAAGGTTTTATGCACTTAAAGTGAGGCTGTCGAGTAAACAGAAGAAACCTAAATTAATATTTGGTGTGAGCATACTGATGATTGATATTGGGCTCGTTGTCATGTTGCAGAATATATTTGTAATTGATCAGACGCCTCATTGATGGTGTAACATGATGGATACGGATTTTAAACATCTGAAGTCCCTAAAACCTTTGCACAATACTGTATGTCTCACTGATTAGAAAGTCATTTTAAACTTTCATGTTCATCTTGAAATGCTAACTAGCCTGAAGACCCATTCCACAAACACATTCGTAGTATATTTATATGATTAGACTCGTCTTCAGTGTTGGCTAGGCGATCACATGCTTTGGTCAACTAGCTAGCTAACACATGAACAATCCAGAGTAATCAGCAGTACGTCGGTCCTCTCTTGGACAGACTGTACGTTATGTCCGCAGTGATGAGGTCATGAATGGAGCCGCCTCCAGCCATACAACACAAACCAACACCATGAACAACAGGTTTCTGCTGAGCATAGGCAAGTTATGGTGCTTTTCCACTACACAGTTCCAGCACGACTCGGCTCGGTTCCAGGAACGGCCTTTTCCATTACAGAAAGGTACCTAATCAAAGTGGGCGGGGTCGTCATAGCAACGCTGCGTTAAACTGCCGTGACTTCATTTTATAGTCGACACAAACACATTAAACAATGGAGGACATGGAGGCAGTGGTGTACTTGCTGCTGTATGTGGCTTTCTGTCACAGACACTTCCTTCCTTCCCTCCTTCCTTCCCTCCTTCCTTCCCTCCTTCCTTTCCTACCTTCCTTCTGCTTTATGTGGCTTTCTGTCACACACAAAGCAACTAAACTGACCCGTATGGCTGTAACGCTGTTGCCGGTATTTAAAAATGGCGGGTTTGATTCTTGTGTGGGACGGCTCATGACTCTTCCACCGACAACTCTTCTGACCAATCAGAGGCCGGCAGTCTGATGACGTCACATTTAGTATCGGCTCGGCTCGCTTGGAACCTCAGCAGAGCAGCTACTAAAAAAGTACCAGGTACTATCCCTAGTCGAGTCATGCTGTAACTGTGTAGTGGAAAAACGCCATTAGAGAGCAACTGTAGTTCAGTGTTAATCCACATGGAGGCTAACCGATAAGCTAATGCTAATGCAATACTTTGTTAAACCATGAAACCCATACAATTATTTTTGTAGTATTCAACAAATACAGCTTGTGTTTAAGTCTCGTGGGAAATGTTGTATTTTAATGCTAACAAAATAATTGTTTTATCTTAATATTTATTAAATATTAAATGACAGAAGTATTTAAATGTTTCAATCCAGTACAGTAGTAGGGATCTATTTATACGATAATATGGACAGAAAAAAACCCACTATGAAGTTTAATTTTATAGAAAGATTAATTAAAAAAACATTAAAATATATTGATAAATTGAGGCTAATGGCTACTAGCTACAGGCTAGCCCAAACAAGAGGTTGCACTTAGGCAAATATATTTATTCCTGTTTGATCTATAATTAAAATTAATAACATTTTGTGGTGAAAATCATAAGATAAATTAATTTTACAACAAATATTTAGAAGATTTTTGAAGAAGGTTTTTGCTGCTTGGTCTCAGTTTACACTCGGTATAGTAGTTAGCTTCATTTTTTGCATTGCATTGACAATTTCCCCCCCCCCCCCTCCACCCCCCCCATGTTGTATAATTATGCTTTATACCAAAAAATGTGAAATAATTTAAGTCTCGATGGTGCAGTCATCTCATCGATGTGCTGTTGTACATGCTGTTATCTAGTGAGTGAGTTATTTTGGTGAATCAAAGTAATAATAACTTTATTTTTATACTGGTTTTATATGTTTTTGATGTGTTTTAGTAGCTTTCAGCCATTTGGAGTATAAACCTCATAATCTCTAAACTGTCGACTTCACAGGAGCCGGACGGGATTAACTATCGACTTTCAGACCCAAACTAACCGCTTTAAGCCTCCGTATCTTTAATAAGGGAGCAAGAGATTTTTAATTTGCCTTCAAACTGACATTAGAGGAGGAGACACAAGAGAGGTTTTACATCAGGGGTGTCAAACATGAGGCCCGTGGGCCAGAACCGGCCGGCCAAGAGATCCAATCCGGCCCAGTTTCCTTCTTCCTCTTTTCCTTCCTTCTGTCTGTCCTTCCTACCTTTCTTCCTCCCTGTCTTCCCTTCCTTCCTTCCTACCATCTGTCTTCTCTTCCTTCCTTCCTTCCTTCCTTCCTTCCTGTATTCTCTTCCTTCCATCTGTCTTCTCTTCCCTTCCTTCCTTCTGTCTGTCCTTCCTACCTTCCTTCCTACCATCTGTCTTCTCTTCCCTTCCTTCCTTCCTTCCTTCCTTCCTTCCTTCCTTCCTTCCTTCATGTCTTTTCTTTCTTCCTTTTTTCCTTCCTTCATGTCTTCTCTTCTCTTCCTTCCATCTGTCTTCTCTTCCCTTCCTTCCTTCCTTCCTTCCTTCCTTCCTTCCTTCCGGTCTTCCCTTCTTTCCTTCCATCTTTCCTTCCTTCCTTCCTTCCTTCCGGTCTTCCCTTCTTTCCTTTCATCTGTCTTCTCTTCCCTTCCTTCCTTCCTTCCTGTCTCCTCTTCCTTCCATCTGTCCTCTCTTCCTTCCTTCCAGCTGTCTTCTCTTCCCTTCCTTCCTTCCTTCAGGTCTTCTCTTCCTTCCATCTTTCCTTCCTGTATTCTCTTCCTTCCATCTGTCTTCTCTTTCCTTCCTTCCTTCCATCTGTCTTCTCTTTCCTTCCATCTTTCCTTCCTGTATTCTCTTCCTTCTCATCTCTCTTTTCCTTCCTTCCTTCCTTCCTTCCTTCCTTCCATCTTTTTAATGATCCGGCCCACATGAGATCAAATTGGTTCTGTATGTGACCCTTGAATGAAAATGAGTTTGACACCTCTGCTTGCATAAAAAATGTCAAAATAAGAACAAGAAAAACATTCCTTAACCAAACCCTCTGAGTATCAAAGAGCCAACGAGGTTTGGTTTTTATATTCTCATCATTCCCAAAATGTTGAAACAAGACCAAAAAGGGTAGTGAGGCGGTTTTTGGTCAGTTTCCTGTCCACTGACTGACTGATATTTGGAGATGTGAGGTTTGTACAGTAATGCCAGTGAAGAAGAACATACGTACACATCAGATCTGATCTCTGTGTGACAGTTCATGTTAAAGTGCTTTTAACCCTTCTTTCCTTCCTTCCTTCCTTCCTTCCTTCCTTCCTTCCTTCTTTCCTTCCTTCCTTCCTTCCTTCCTTTCCTTTCCTTCCTCCCTGCCTTCTTTCTTCCCTTCCTCTTTTCCTTTCTCCCTCCCTCGTTCCTTCCCCCGTCCTTCCTTCCTTCCTTTCTTCCTTCCATTTGTCCTTCCTCCCTCCCTCTTTCTCTCCTCCCTTCCTTCTTTCCTTCCTCCGTCCTTCCTTCCTTCCTTCCTTCCTTTCCTTCCTTCCATCTGTCCTTCCTCCCTCCCTCTTTCTCTCCTCCCTTCCTTCTTTCCTTCCTCCATCCTTCCTTCCATTTGTCCTTCCTCCTTCCTTCTTTCTCTCCTCCCTTCCTTCTTTCCTTCCTCCATCCTTCCTTCCTTCCTTTCCTTACTTCCATCTGTTCTTCCTCCCTCCCTCCTTCTCTCCTCCCTTCCTTCTTCCCTTCCTCCATCCCCCTTTCTTCTTCCTTCCTTCCTTCCTTCCTTCCTTCCTTCCTTCCTTCCTTCCATCCTTCCTTCCTTCCATCCTCCCTTCCTTTTAATGAGTGTCCTATAAAGGGTTAAACTTAATGTGAGTCGTAACATTTCAATCATCGGACCACTAACGGAGATCTTGCTGCTAGACGTAGACGTAGGAGCATCGGGACCAGACCGAGAGACACTTTGGAGACTCTTCTTTTTTCTATGTACTGAATCAGGGGTGTCAAACATGCGGCACGTGGGGTCAGGACTGGACCGCCGAGGGGTGTGATCCGGCCCACTTTCCTTTTCTGTGTTCTTTTCCTTCCTTCCTTCCTTCCTTTCTTCCATCTGTCCTTCCTTCCCTACCTTCCTTTTTTGCATTCCTTCCATCTGTCCTCCCTACCTCCCTACCTTTCTGTCCTTCCTTCTTTCCTTCCTTCCTTCCTTCCTTCCTTCCATCTGTCCTCCCTACCTCCTGTCCTTCCTTCCTTCTCTCTGTCCTTCTTTCTGTCCTTCCTTCCTTCTCTCTGTCCTTCTTTCTGTCCTTCCTTCTTTGCTTCCTTCTGTCCTTCCTGCCATCTGTCCTCCCTACCTTTCTTCCTTCCTTCTTCCATCTGTCTTTCCTTCTTTCCTTCTTTCCTTCCTTCCTTCTGTCCTTCCTTCTGTCCTTCCTGCCATCTGTCCTTCCTACCTTCCTGTTTTCCTTTCTTCATTCGTTCCTTCCTTCCTTCCTTCCTCCATTTCTTCCATCTGTCCTTCCTTCTTTCCTTCCTTCCTTCTGTCTGTCCTTCCTACCTTTCTTCCCTCTTTCCATTTGTCTGTCTTTCCTTCCTTCCCTTCTTATTTCCTTCCTTCCTTCCTTCCTTCCTTCCATCTTTTTAATGATCCGGCCCACATGAGATCAAAGTGGTCTGTATCTGGCCCTTTAATAAAAATGAGTTTGACACCCCTGTACTAAATTATGATTTTTATTTATTCCTGTACTTGTGATACTTGTGGAGGGATTTGGACTTTTTCATCTCTTCATCTAAATGTCCAACATGCCTCCTGGGACCATCATCAACATATGTTTCACTTCAGCCGATTCATGAAAATTTCAAAACTCAAGATAGGGCTGCTCGATTATGGAAAAAATCATAATCACGGTTATTTGGGTCAAAATTGAAATCACGATTATTAAAACGATTTTTTTTTAAACTTTAGAAACATGCTGCATTTATTGTTCATGCAGTTAAATTAATTTTCTCTCCCAGCAGCAGCCTTTTATCTGCCGCTTAACTCAACACACACAGCAGAACATGTGCAGAGATATTAGAGCTGAGCTGGTTACCATGACGACAGTTCACACATCACTTCCTGGTTTTTAATAATTAGTCAGTAAACTCAGCATCGTCTGACGCAGGCTGGAAACTCTGCACTTTTGATTTACAGTTAAAACATTTCACCGTGTGTTTCAGCTTCCTGTCAAACTAACGGAGCTGCAGCCACTTCCTGTCTAAGCTTTTCAAAATAAAGTGCAATGTCTCACGCAGGCTAGAAATTCTGCACTTTTATTTACAGTTCAAACATTTTACTGTGTGTTTCAGCTTCCTGTCAAACTAACAGAGCTGCAGTGGCTTCCTGTCTGAACTTTTCAAAATAAAGTGCATCGTCTGAATCAGGCTGGAAACTCTGCACTTTTATTTACACTTAAAACATTTCGCCGTGTGTTTCAGCTTCTGTCAAACTACCGGAGCTGCAGCGGCTTCCTGTCTAAGCTTTTCAAAATAAAACCTTTGTTATTGAACGCTATCTCATTATTATTAAAAATCGTTTCCACCTGCTTCTATTAGTTTTGAATTCGCCCCTAAATCGTAATAATGATCAAATTTCAATTAATTGAGCAGCCTTAACTCAAAATAGTGAATAATCTGCCATATTTCTATTTGTTAAAGACGATAAAGTCTTTATAATTCTACGGTTGAGTTGACTGAAGTGAAACAGAGTTGAGCCCAGCCTCCATGCCCAACACACACTGCCTCTAACACAGTACTGTAGCTGGAGGTTGGTGTCCTGTACTTCATTGTTGTCGACTGTTGACGGAGCTTAAAGGGACGCTTGTCATTTTTAACTTTTAGAGTTTAAGGAAAATCAATTAGACCATCAGAATAACTGGAGATAAGAGATACAGTACATGTGTTTGCTAAGTGGAAGTAACATTTCAGCGATGGCAGGTTTGTTGGCTAACTCCAGTAACCTGAAGTGTTAGCTTGCTAGCCTCATTTAGCACTCATGTTAATGTTTACAGAGTAATTCTAACTTCTGAGATGCTAATGCGTGTTAGCGCTATTAAACTAGTGGAAGCAGACTGTGTTTGTAAAGTGAATAAACTCCACAGTTAGCCTGATAGCAAGCTAGCTGATAGCCTGATAGCAAGCTAGCTGATAGCCTGATAGCAAGCTAGCTGATAGCCTCATAGCAAGCTAGCTGATAGCCTGATAGCAAGCTAGCTGATAGCCTGATAGCTTAACCACCAATTCAATTAGTTACAGCACACTAAAAATAATTATAAGAGCTTCCTGCCTTTAACCCTCCTGTTGTCCTCGAGTCAAGAAGGATGGAAGGAAAGGAGGGAGGAAGGAAGGGAAGAAAGGAAAGAAGGGAGGGAGGGAAGAAGGAAGAAAAGGAGGGAGGAAAGAAAGGAAGGAAGGAGGGAAGGAAGAAAGGGGAATGGAGGAAGGAAAGAAGGAAGGGAGGAAAGAGAGGAAGGAAAGAAGGGAGGGAGGAAGGAAGGAAGGAAGGAAGGAACAGTCAAAACAGATGGGGTCAGTTTGACCCTTGAGGACGACAGGAAGGTTAAAAGCTGCATATTTAATTATTTTGGATCTCTGACCTGCCAGTTAACCCAAACCTGTTTAACCCGTTTAAGACTAAAACTACTAAAGTTAAAACCGTGAGTTTCCCTTTAAGCTCCGGCTGTGAGAATCAAAGCCAGACGACACCTGATGCTGAGTCATGCTAACGTATGCTAACGTATGCTAGGAGGGTTTTTTAATGTATTACTAATCAACTTGAATGTTGTAATAGTGTAGAACATTAGCCACTGAGTAGTCCTGTAAGCTCTGTATCTACTCTCTATATATCCTGACTGTAATCTGTACATACCAACATCTGGACAGCTCACTCTTAGCTTAGCTACCAACATCTGGACAGCTCACTCTTAGCTTAGCTAACAACATCTGGACAGCTCACTCTTAGCTTAACTACCAACATCTGGACAGCTCACTCTAAACTTAGCTACCAACATCTGGACAGCTCACTCTTAGCTTAGCTACCAACATCTGGACAGCTCACTCTTAGCTTAGCTACCAACATCTGGACAGCTCACTCTTAGCTTAGCTGCCGTTTCACAGGAGCTAGGAATGAAGTTCTTAAACCAGGGGTGTCAAACATGAGGCCCGTGGGCCAGAACCGGCCCGCCAAGAGGTCTAATCCGGCCCAGTTTCCTTCTTCCTCTTTTCTTTCCTTCCTTCCGTCTGTCCTTCCTTCCTTCCTTCCTTCCTTCCTTCATGTCTTCTCTTCTCTTTCTCTTATCTGTCTTCTCTTCCCTTCCTTCCTTCTTTCCGGTCTTCCCTTCATTCCTTCCATCCGCCTTCTTTTCCCTTCCTTCCTTCCTTCCTTCCTTCCTTCCGGTCTTCCCTTCTCTTCCTTCCATCTGTCTTCTCTTCCTTCCTTCCGGTCTTCCCTTCCTTCCTTCCTTCCTTCCTTCCTTCATGTCTTCTCTTCTCTTTCTTCCATCTGTCTTCTCTTCCCTTCCTTCCTTCCTTCCTTCCTTCCATCTGTCTTCTCTTCCTTCCATCTTTCCTTCCTGTATTCTCTTCCTTCTCATCCCTCTTTTCCTTCCTTCCTTCCCTCCATCTTTTTAATGATCCGGCCCACATGAGATCAAATTGGCCCTCGAGTGAACATGAGTTTGACACCTCTGTCTTAAACCAAGTTAACTTTATTCAGTCCTTCTTTCTTTGGTTTCGATGACGTCATTCTAGCACACTGTAAAGTCTTGACAGGTGTTTTTGGATTAAAGATATTTTACTGTGAAGGAACCAAAGCATCTTGCACACTGTTTGTCACTTTACTCACTGTATTAAAGTTTCTCTTCAAAATGTTCAAAATCTGTCTTTCCTTAAAGAGTCCGCAGACTGAAACCATGTTAATAAAGAGCAAGAAGAGCTGTTTAAAGAAAAGCACAGAGGACTTGATTTTATTTAAATGGGACATTTTGTTATTTATACTGTTTTGATGTCAGGTATCTACTTAAAGAAATGTACATGCACATAACCAACCATCCTTTCTGAGCTCAGTTGCTAAGATTGTTGCTAGGGTTTTACTAGGGCTGTCAAACGATTAATTGTTTTAATCAAGATTAATCGCAGAATTTCCATAGTTAATCACGATTAATGGCGTTTTGAATTGCTTGTTTAAAATCCTGTTATTTTCCATTTGAAGGCAGTTTTAAGCCCATAATGTAAAGCATTTCTTACCAGAGTGTCTTAACTGGGAATCAATCACGGCTCTGCTGCGACTCCCACACTCCAAAATGGTCCTTTGGTGGAGCTGAGGCTGGCTTGGCTGCACCTGGGTGTTTAGCGTGGAGGTGCTAACTCAAACTCCACGTACTCCGGTGGTAGTTAAACTCCGTTTGACACAGGTTGCATTTTACTTTTGACTTGTCAACTGAAGCGTCTGGAAGTGTTTTAAAGTTAAACAAGCCGTTCAAAAGTCCAGTAGCTCTCTTACTTTCCATCAGCGCGGTAGGTTTACTGCAGGAGGCCACTTCAAAGCATAGCGCTACAGCTAGAGGAGCCGTCTACGGGGGAGTAGAAGGGACAAAAAGGCTTGCAACATTAAAATGAGATTTAAAAAATTAACGCTTTATGGATTACATTAATCTAATCGCAATTAACGCGTTAACGCTGACAGCCCTAGTTTTTACTTTTATGTGCTGTTTGTGTTTTCTGCTCTCATATTCTGAGCTAGCGTCCATGTTTCTGGTAGAGGTGGTGACTTTTATTGACAGGTGACACTTGGTATGGGGCGGGGCTTCAGCGGACTCGGAGGCCACGCCCACATCGTTTGGGAGCAGAGAAAGAGGCTGATTTTTACACAACTTTAAAGCCTAATTTCATATATTTTGCGATTTTTTTAATCATTCAAATTTGGCAGGGTGGTTAACAACACACTTTTCTGTGGTATGTCAAACTCACAATACATATTTATTCTTACTTTACACGGACTTTAAAGATATAGAGTACTGATCCCCATCCTGGGCTTTTATGATTACAATTAAACACATTACAGCAGGAAAACAAGACACTTACAATCTAATGCCGTCCAATAAACAGCTTTTTTAAATCTTACTCTTCTAACAATGTTAATAAAAACTGAAAAAATGCATAAGCTTCATAAAAAGTGAACTTTATAGCAGAGCTTTGTAAAAGTGTTGTGACGTGTTGGTTCCTAGAAACTCGGTGTCTCATGTTGAGAGAGTGAAACAGTCTGAGAGAGAAACGAGTGAAGCAGGAAGGAAGGAAAGAGGTGTGGAGGACTAAAAGTAGAACGAACCCACTCAAACAAAAGCAGTTTGGCCTTTTAATGGAGAATGATGCATAATAGAAAAGTCTGACCTCCCCCGAGCCGTCAGGGAACAAATCTGCCAGAGATGAGTTTTAATTATCAGAAAAGTACTTAATATAATAAATCACAATTATGAAATATTAGAAAACCACAAAACTTCATCATTTGTTATCTAGAAATGACAAGAATGAAGTTTTAATGAGGAGACAAATTTGACATTTAGAGTTCATTAAAACAACGTCGTACAACGTACAATAAAAAGGGATTGTTGATTTTGTTTAAAAATGTGAACTAATTGTTCTTTAAATACATTTCTGTCAATAATTCTATTTTTGTCTCAGAAGTTAAGGGTTTCATGTTTTTGCCTCATAAAGGTCCAAAATGGCATGTCGCCCCAGCTGTACCTCATTAGGTTCCAATTCTGTACCTTTCCTATGGGTACAGTTTTGTACCAGGACATAAAGGTATATTTTTGTCACTAGGGGTGCAGAAATGTACTTTTAGAGGTACGGTACAGTGGCCGAGAAGTGTACAGTGTGACGTTTGCTTTCACTAGATATATTTCAAATGTCCATAGTGAGTTAATATGAATAAATAATAATAAATCTTAAAAATCAGTTTGTCATGACTGCATAACTTCATCACATAATCAGTAGTTTGCACATCTACGGGTGTCAATTATTAAAGTATCAAAGGAACTGTAGTTATAAACCATTTTAATAACTATAATCTTTATTTTTCTCTAAATTCGTTGAATCAAGATCAGCTGGTTAGAAGTCAGTGATGTTGGAAAGACTTGGTCACATTCTTTATCAAAAGCTTTTATATTATATTTTACATTTCACTCACAAATACTGTATATCACATTACTGACCCAGTACTACAAAATAAAACACCTAAAGAAGAAGAAGGGATGCATGCTGGGAGACAAAAACTAAATTTACTCCTGAGAAGCAGCAGTGAAGACAGAAAGTCCTCCTGTTGTCTTCAGGTCAAGGAAGAAAGGAAGGAAGAAAGGAAAGAAGGAAGGAAGGAAGGAAAGGAGTAAGGAGAGAGGAAAAGACGAAGGAAGGGAGGGAGGAAAGAAGGAAGGAGGGAGGAAAAGACGAAGGAAGTAAGGCGAGGAGGAAGGGAGGGAGGAAAGAAGTATGGAAGGAGGAGGGAGCAAAGAAAGAGGGGAAGAATGAAGGAAAAATTAAAGAGAGAAGGAGAGAGAGAGAGAGAGGAAGGAGAGGAAGAGGAGAGAGAGAGAGGAAGAGGAGAGAGAGGAAGGAGAGGAGAGAGTACAGTCAAAAGAGAGATGGGGTCAATTTGACTCAGGAGGACGACAGGAAGGTTAATAATCATCATCATCATCATCAGTACTTCAAAATAAAACACCAAAAGCAAAAGAAGAAGAAGAGATGCATGCTGGGAGACAAAAACTAAATTTACTCGTGAGAAGTCCACAAAGCTCTGGTCTCAGTGGGAATAAAATCAAACACTTTTTTAATCTCTATTTATAACATGATGTGTAGCTAGCTCTGCTGCTGCTGTTTGAGCTGCGGGACTATTTATAGCAGCTGCTGGTGTTTGAGACTGTTAGCGGTGAGTCACTGAGCTATGGACTGATTGAGGAAGTCCGTTAGTGACTCCCAAAAACTCTGAGAGAGAGAGAGAGAGAGAGAGAGAGAGAGAGAGAGAGAGAGAGGCAAAGAGACACAGGGGCAAAGAGAGAGAGAGAGGCAAAGAGACACACACACAGAGAGAGAGAGAGGCAAAGAGACACAGGGGCAAAGAGAGAGAGAGAGAGAGGGGGGGGCAAAGAGACACAGAGAGAGAGAGAGGGGGGGGGGCAAAGAGACACAGAGAGAGAGAGAGAGAGAGACAGGCAGGAAGACAGACAGACGGACGGACGGACAGACAGAGAGAGAGAGGGGAGAGTCCCGAGAAAAGAGAGGAAAGCCTGAGTTACAGTCTGAGATGTTTGAGAAGAGGATGGAGAGAAGACACGACAGACGAGAAAAGAGAACAAATATTAAGAAGAACTGAAAAAAAAAACTGTGGAAGGAAAAAAAAGGGAACTACTATCTAACTACTAGTTCCAGCTGTTTGTCACTTTCTCTCTAAACGCCTCAGAGACAAACCCAGAAAGGATTTATAGTGAATCCAAACTCACATCTTCTACCTCCGCCTCAGGATTATGGTGCAGTTTGTTCCGTGTGAGGATCTAAAGCTGATAAAACATGCTGACATGTAAAGTTAACAGTTCTCTCCGGTGCCTCTGGTTCACCTCTCTGCTGCTGCTGCTCCAGGTCAGTCTCAACATGCTTATAGAAATATACAAATATAGAAATATCAAGCTTGTAATGTTTGGTTTATGGGTTGTTTTTTTTATTTTTTACGATAATTGGTGAGAAAACGTGATTTTAGAGTCTATAAGATTCCGTTTTAGACACTTTTAGTTTGAGTTATGTAAGCTTTTATTTCATATTATGCATTAAATTGAACATTTAGATTATTATATGTGTGATTTGCATGTGTCTTTTAATTTATTGGACATCGATATTAAGATAAAAAACCTCCATGTTAGTATCGTCATTGATTTTCTTTATTGGAGTCTTCGCAAAAATGACCTACCAAAATAAAAGCCCTGCTATAAAAACGTATTATACTATAATGCACAACTGTGTTTCTCAGCTTTTTAAATGCCATATAATTTGTCTTTATATGATGTGAAACATGATGGAAGTAGATTATTTTATACCTGGGAAACCTGAGGTGTATAAGAAATAAATAAGATAGGCTATATTTATTTTATTTTATTTTATTTTCTCTGTGATGATTTATGTTTTATTAAGATGCAGATTTCTTCTCATTAAGACGCTTTGTACATGATGACAAACTTTATTCTTGATTAAAAGGAAAGATTAAGATGTTTGTGAGGTGAACAGTTAAATATGAAGAGTTATTAGGGCCCAAGCACTATACAGTGCGAAGGCCCTATTGTATCTGTAGAGATTATTATCGTTCTGCCTAAACGAACGCGTTTTTGACAGCCTAAACGTGCCCCAAAAGTCACCAAAATTTGCACGCACATCAGACCCGGCGAAAAATTTGATATTTTAAGGTCCGCGAAAATGGCCGTCGCAAAATGGCTCAATAGCGCCCCCTATTGAATATAAAAATGTGAGAGATTGACGTACATGAACGAAACTTGGTATATATATGTATCATGTCCAGACGCACCAAAAAGTCTGTGGGGCCCATGACGTCACTCCAACAGGAAGTCGGCCATTTTGAAAAATATGTGCGATTTTGGCGTTTTCCACACCTCGTACTTTAACGAACTTGTCCTAGGGATTTAATCCGACCGACTTCAAATTCACTCAGAAACATCTTGAGACATTGGAGATGAAAAGTTATCAAAAACTTTCTGATTAGGGATCCGGTTCGGCCGTGGCGGCGCCGACAATTTCCTTCGCCATTCGATCCTTCGCCATTAAACAGGAAGTCCTTATAACTCCTACAGACATCGTCCGATCTACACCAAATTAATCACGCATGTAGAGGGTCCCGCCCTGAACACGTATATGCATCAATACTGTGTCAGCTCCATAGCGCCACCTACTGGATACAAAAGTGCCCTGTTGAAAATTGAAAAAAAATTGAGCCCCTCAAGTCAGATTGACATAGACAAACGAAATTTGGTACACATATGTATCTTGTAAAGACACACAAAAAAGTCTCTTGGACCCATGACGTCACTCCAACAGGAAGTCGGCCATTTTGAAAAATATGTGCGATTTTGGCGTTTTCCACGCTTCGTACTTTAACGAACTTGTCCTAGGGATTTAATCCGACCGACTTCAAATTCACTCAGAAACATCTTGACACATTGGAGATGAAAAGTTATCAAAAACTTTCTGATTAGGGATCCGGTTCGGCCGTGGCGGCGCCGACAATTTCCTTCGCCATTCGATCCTTCGCCATTAAACAGGAAGTCCTTATAACTCCTACAGACATCGTCCGATCTACACCAAATTAATCACGCATGTAGAGGGTCCCGCCCTGAACACGTATATGCATCAATACTGTGTCAGCTCCATAGCGCCACCTACTGGATACAATAGCGCCCCCTTGAAAATTGAAAAAAAATTGAGCCCCTCAAGTCAGATTGACATAGACAAACAAAATTCGGTACACATATGTATCTTGTAAAGACGCACCAAAAACTCTCTTGGACCCATGATGTCACTCCAACAGGAAGTCGGCCATTTTGAAAAATATGTGCGATTTTGGTGTTTTCCACGCCTCGTACTTTAAAGAACTCCTCCTAGGGATTTAATCCGACCGACTTCAAATTCACTCAGAAACATCTTGACACATTGGAGATGAAAAGTTATCAAAAACTTTCTGATTAGGGATTTGGTTTCTTCGTGGCGATGTGAGGAATTTTGACGTTTCGCCATTAAACAGGAACAGCTGGCCAAATGGGGGTACTGCACCCCGTAGAAGATTAAGAAAATTGAGCCCCTCCCTCCAGATTGACATAGATGAACAAAACTTGGTATATATATGTATCACATAAAGAGGCACAAAAAAGTCTCTTGGACCCCTACCCTCACTCCAACAGGAAGTCGGCCATTTTGAACTGAATTTGCAATTTTGGCACGGTTTGATAGAATTTTCACACCACATACTTTAATGAATTCCTCCTAATCCAACCAACTTTATATTGACTCTGTATGCGTCACAGCAAGTCTCGCTCAGTAGTGGCGGGGCAGGGGGAGCTTGGGCCCGATCATCGCTGCTTGCAGCTTTAATTATGTGTGTATTTGTGTGTATTTGTGTGTATTTGTCTATTTATCGAGTCGCGTGCGATGTTCAGTAAATAGACGGATCCTAACCGCTCCTCCCTTTATATTTATATTTCTACTTTTGCTCAATTAATAAAAATACCCAAAAAAAGGCACTTTGCATTTTACTCTAGTCAGAGCAACACTCTTGTGTAATATTCTCAAGCACTTTATTCAGCTGTATTTAATATCGTATTGTATTTTATTTTCTGGTCATTTGTCGCTTGCTCTGATGATGTTGTGTAGTAACAAATGTTGTTGATTACTGTTTGTTTATCTGAGGTTGGGCTCGTAGTAACTGAATTGCCCCTCGGGGATAAATAAAGCTGAATGCGCTGCCAGTCTCCGTGCTAAGCTAAGCTAAGATAAGCTAGGCTAGGCTAAGCTAACGATCGGTCTTAACCCTAACCCTAACCCTGTGAGTAGAAAACTAAATAAACACATATCAAACACAGCTGGGAAGAGAAAGAAAATAAAAGCCAGGATTAAATAATTGTTACGATACATTAGTCAAATCATTTCTGAACATTGAATAGACATCTTTGATTTTTTTTTAGGGACTTAATGTAGAGATGGAATTAATTTAGTTTTTAGATATTTAGCTAACTCATAAGAAGATGAGTAAAGAAAGAAAGAAAGAAAGAAAGAAAGAATATACACATAGCAGGTAAGAGAGAAAATAAATAAAATGAAATCAACCAGGATTAAACAACATTAGTTAAATCATTTCTGAACATTGAATAGAAGTCTTTGATACATTTTAGGGACTTAATGTAGAGATGGGATTAATTTAAACAGGATGTGAAGATGGGAGGAGTTTTTAGATATTTGGCTTTATGAATAAAGAAGTTGGCTAGTGTTAGTAAAATCTAATAGTTTATCTTTTAATATAACACCATAGGTAATACTACTGTAGTCTAAGTCTGGTATTTTTGGGTTGTAGAGCTTGTAATAAAGACGTGCTCTGTTATTTTAATATCATCTTTACAGAAAACAGTTTCTTAGTCTTAAAGTTCGTCTGCTTCTCTCTTCATGAACTCTGATAGTTATTCAGTCCATTCATCATTTCCTTCTCTTCCTGTCCGTCTCTATCTATCGCTCTCCTCCCTTCAGCGAACTCCCTGAACTGCTTTTTTATTATCAGTGACTAATGATTCATTCATGTGTTTGTTCTGATGTCCGGTATTAAAGACGATAAAGCTCAGAACAAATAATCACACATGAAGTCAAAGGTGTCGAATGTTTGAACCCAAAAAACACAAAGTTCAGTTCAGTTCCTTAAATAACTAACAGCACAGTTCATTTAATGCTTCCTCTGCACCAGTAGAGAGAGAGTTTATGGTTTTTGGGTTTATAGATTTTAATATTTGTTTGTTCTTGGTTTTAATTTCCCCGTTTCTCTCCACTATTATAGAGTTTATATCACTTTTTATTAGTTTAAAGTTAACAGGCTTCTCTCATGAGGGCCGTAAAAATGAACAATAGCAGCTAAAGAAGACAGAAGAGTATCATGAATTTTTTTTTTTACACTTATTTTTTATTGATTTTAAGATTAATACACAGAAACAAGGTAACTATAGACTTTTCCTTCATAAGCATCTAAACACCAAAGAAAAAATAAAAATAAAAACCAAATTACCAATAACCAAGAATAAATTAGAAGAAAAAGAAAATATTAATAAAATAAATAAAAATAAAAATAATAATATTAATAAAAATAATAATATTAATAAAAAAATAAATAAAAAAATAATAATAATAAAATAAATAAAAATAAAAAATAATAATACAAAATAAAATAAAATTAATAATAATAATAATAATAAATAAATAAAAATAATAATGAAATAATAAAAATAAAAAAATAATAAAAAAAAAATAATAATATTTTTAAAAAAGTAAATAAATAAATACATTTTTAAAAAAAGGAAGAAAAAAAGAAAAAGTGGATAAATAACAAAAGCAAACTAACAACAAAAATACCTACACAACGTCAAACAGACAGGAAGCAAATATAAAATATCACATCAGGAGTCAATAAAAAGTATTGTGACTAAATCATAAGAGCATCATGAATAATGAGCTGAATCCAACTTTTTTAATTATATATTTAATTACCAACACATTTCTCTATTAGTTAAAAGAGTCTTCCAACAATTTAGCATTACACTTCTATAACATTGTTAGATATTTAGTTATTAAATGTTCCTTATAGGTCAAAAGAAAGTCTCTTATATGTTTAAATGATTGCTCTCCTATAATAATTTATGATTTAAATTTATTTATTTTTCTCCCAATTGGGATTAAAACCTGAGTGTGCTTGATCTCAGGCTTTGCATTAATGTAATGCATCTTAATATAAACTATTTTTTCCACTCTGGTGGCTTTATGGTGCTAAAAGAATCAACGTGTTATAATCTATGTGTGTTTTTAGCTAGCTGCAGGCGTTCAGTTAGCATGTTAGAAAGAAAGGGAGGAGGAGAGTAAATGAGTCTTCATCTTCTTTTTGTTACTATACTTCCACCACAGAGAAACAGGAAACACTAAGAGTTTGAATCTGATGCTAAAAAAACTGTAAATGTGTCAGATATCACTTAATGGAGGGGGGGGGGGGGGGGGGGGGTTAGGGTTATGGTTAGGGGAGGGGCGGGGGGGGGGGGGTGCGCTTAAGAAATGCCATCACCTCACGGACCCAGTGTGAATGGGATGGAGGTCGGCGGGCTAGTCATGTTGAGAATGCTATGAAGTCTGAATGATGATTTGATTTGCCTGCCGTTGCTAGGGGTAACCCCGATACTGAG
>NC_070600.1:24209918-24232418 GCF_027409825.1 Scomber japonicus | reverse complement strand
AAGAAGTCGGGGAGGGAGGGAGGAAGGAAGGAAGGAGAGAGAAAGGAAAGAAGGAAGGAAGGAAGGACGGAGGAAAGAAGGAGGGAGGGAGAAAGGAAGGAAGGAAGGAGGGACGAAGGAAGGTAGGAGGGAGAAAGGAAAAGAGGAGGGAAGGCAAGAAGGAGGGAGGAAGGAAGGAGAGGAGGGAAGAAGGAAGGTAGGAGAGAGAAAGGAAAGAAGGAAGGAAGGAAGGACGGAGGAAAGAAGGAGGGAGGGAGAAAGGAAGGAAGGAAAGACGGGAGTTAAACAAGCCGTTCAAAAGTCCAGTAGCTCTCTTACTTTCCATCAGCGCGGTAGGTTTACTGCAGGAGGCCACTTCAAAGCATAGCGCTACAGCTAGAGGCTTTCCCCATTCTTCCATCTTTCCTTCCTGTCTTCTTTTCTTACCTTCCTTCTTTCTTTCCTTCAATCTGTCCTTCCTCCATTTCTTCCCTCCTTCCTTCTTTCCTTCCCTCCATCTTTTAATGATCCGGCCCACATGGGATCAAATTAGGCTTTGTGTGGCCCTTAAATGAAAATGAGTTTGACTCCCCTGATCCCACAGTATCTGTAGATGAGTTTGTAAATGTCCAAAACCACTGAGGGACCAAACAGTGATGGTAGGGACGGATTTACTGCCGTCAGATGTAAAAATAGGTCAAGTTTGAGTCTGAACAGTGTGTAAAGGTTAAATGGGACTGAAGGAGAAACCCTGTTGTGCGTCTTCCTCAGAGTCAGATCAGACCTTGTGAGTTCAGTATAAAGATTTCAACGTGTGGGACTGCTCCTTTAAAGTCATTTATCTGTGCTGAACATGAGCTTCAGCAGGAAAAAGGATCCATCGCGTCAATCTGTGGCCTTGTCATCAAAGTCTGAACACTGTGGGAGTCCTGTTCACACACACACACACACACACACACACACACACACACACACACACACACACACACACACACACACACACACACACACACACACACACTAAAAAACACTCCTGCTCCCAAGTTTCCCACAATGTCTCTCTCTCTCTGTGTCTCTCTCTCTGTCTCTCTCTCTCTCTCCCTCTCTCTGTCTGTCTGTCTCTCTCTCTCTCTATCTCTGTCTCCCTCTCTCTGTCTCTCTCTCTCTCTCCGTCTCTCTCTCTCTCTCTGTCTCTCTCTCTGTCTCTCTGTCTCTGTGTCTCTCTCTCTCTCTCTCTCTCTCTGTCTCTCTCTCTCTCTCTCTCTCTCTCTCTCCTTACCCCCCCCCCCCCCTCTCTCTCAGCGGTCTAACAGGGTCATGAGTGTGTTTGTGTCTCCGTGTCGCCACCGGTGCTTGAAGCTCAGGTTTAAACAATATTATCAGACTGTAACATCTCTGCTTCTCTGCTCCGAGACAAACAAACACTGTCTGGTCTGCCGCCGTGTCCACGCTCATGTCTCTGCAGCCATGTTCACTCTCATGTCTCTGCCGCCATGTTCACTCTCATGTCTCTGCAGCCATGTTCACTCTCATGTCTCTGCAGCCATGTTCACTCTCACGTCTCTGCAGCCATGTTCACTCTCATGTCTCTGCCGCCATGTTCACTCTCATGTCTCTGCCGCCGTGTTCACTCTCATGTCTCTGCCGCCATGTTCACTCTCATGTCTCTGCAGCCATGTTCACTCTCATGTCTCTGCAGCCATGTTCACTCTCATGTCCCTGCCGCCATGTTCACTCTCATGTCTCTGCAGCCATGTTCACTCTCATGTCTCTGCCGCCATGTTCACTCTCATGTCTCTGCAACCATGTTCACGCTCATGTCTCTGCAGCCATGTTCACTCTCATGTCTCTGCCGCCATGTTCACTCTCATGTCTCTGCCGCCATGTTCACTCTCATGTCTCTGCCGCCATGTTCACTCTCATGTCTCTGCAGCCATGTTCACTCTCATGTCTCTGCAGCCGCCATGTTCACTCTCATGTCTCTGCCGCCATGTTCACTCTCATGTCTCTGCAGCCATCATGTTCACTCTCACGTCTCTGCAGCCATGTTCACTCTCATGTCTCTGCAGCCATGTTCACTCTCACGTCTCTGCAGCCATGTTCACTCTCATGTCTCTGCCGCCATCATGTTCACTCTCATGTCTCTGCCGCCATCATGTTCACTCTCATGTCTCTGCAGCCATGTCCACTCTCATGTCTCTGCCGCCATGTTCACTCTCATGTCTCTGCAGCCGTGTTCACTCTCATGTCTCTGCAGCCGTGTTCACTCTCATGTCTCTGCAGCCATGTTCACTCTCATGTCTCTGCAGCCATGTTCACTCTCATGTCTCTGCAGCCATGTTCACTCTCATGTCTCTGCAGCCATGTTCACTCTCATGTCTCTGCAGCCATGTTCACTCTCATGTCTCTGCCGCCATCATGGTCACCCAGGTCTAAAGCCGGAGAGTAAACACAGAGCTAAAATGGAGAGAATATTGGACAGAAACATGATGAACTAATGAATGATGATGTTGATCAGTAACTGCTGGATGTGGAAAAGTAAAAGATTGATCAGAGTTTTTAATGTTCTCCTTTCAGCCTCACAGGAAACTCCTCTGTGGCTTTAACACATCAGCTCCGTGGGCCTCATGCTTTGCTCTGCAGTAGTTCAGTGAACAGACAGACTGACGGTGTTTCTGTGTGTTTCCTATCAGGACCGTCAGCAGCGAGCGGCCTGGCGGTGACCTCCAGGACCTGCAGCAGCCTGGGTGTTTCCTGGCAGGCCGGCCCCGGCAGGACGCAGCGCTTCAGGCTGCAGCTGTGGGAACGTCCTCAGAGTCCGGATCAATCAGGTACTCCAACAGGAAGCACTGCTGTCAGTCAGGAGAGCAGCCTAACCTAAAGACTAAATGTAACTCAAATCAATCTTTACTGAGGACTTTCTGTTCATGTGACCTTTCATTTCACCTCCCTTCTTCTTCTTCTTCTTCTTCTTCTTCTTCTTCTTCTTCTTCTTCTTCTTTTCCTTCTTCTCCTTCTTCTTCTTCTTCTTCTCCTCCTCCTTCTTCTTCTTCTTCTTCTTCTTCTTCTTCTTCTTCTTCTTCTTCCTTCTTTTCCTTCTTCTTCTTTTCCTTCTTCTTCTTCTTTTCCTTCTTCTTCTTTTCCTTCTTCTTCTCCTCCTTCTTCTTCTTCTTCTTCTTTTCCTTCTTCTTCTTCTTCTTCTTCTTCTCCTCCTTCTTCTTCTTCTTCTTCTTTTTCTTCTGTGTCTGCAGGTTTGCTGATGAACGAGACGCTGGAGAGCACAGCGACGCAACACACGCTCAACCACCTGACGCCTGGACGGATGTACAACGTTACCATGGTGACGGAGGCCGGCGGTCTGCAGAACAGCAAGACGATCGAGGCTCAGACAGGTAGAGGAAGGAAGGAAAGAAGGAAGGAAGGAAGGAAAGAAGGAGGGAAGGAGGGAAGGATGAGAGGAGGAGAGGAGGAGAAGGAGGGAAGGATGGAAGGAAGGAAGGAAAGAAGGAAGGATGAGAGGAGGAAAGGAGGGAAATGTTAATATCTGAATCTCTCTGTCTATAGTCCCAGCAACCGTTTCCAACCTCACCACCGACTACGACAACAGCACAAGCCTGCGGTTGTCGTGGCAACAGCCCGAAGGTGACCTGGACGCGCTCGTCGTCACCCTCTCGTCCAACGACTCGAGCCGGCGGGAGACGAACCTTCCCCCGAACGCCACCCATGTCACAGTAGATCAGCTGACTCCAGGCTCGGCCTATCAGGTCGCTGTGATGTCAAAGAGCGGCGAGCTGACAAAGCAAACAGAAATCACTGCTAGGACAGGTGAGGAGATGATGATGATGATGAAGATGAAGATGATGATGATGATGATGATGATGGTGGTGGTAGTGATGATGAAGATGGTGGTAGTGATGGTGATGATGATGGTGATGATGATGATGATGATGATGATGGTGATGATGATGATGATGATGGTGGTGGTAGTGATGATGAAGATGGTGGTAGTGATGGTGATGATGATGGTGATGGTGATGATGATGATTGTGGTGATTTTGTGATGATGATGATGATGATGATGATGGTAGTGACGATGATGACGGTGATGGTGGTGATGATGATGGTGGTGATGATGGTGATGAAGATGGTGGTGGTGGTAGTGATGAAGATGATGATGTGATGATGGTGATGATAGTGATGATTATGACGGTGATGATGATGGTAGTAGTGATGAAGGTGATGATGGTGATGATGGTGGTGATGACGATGATGGTGATGATGATGGTGGTGGTGGTGGTGGTGGTGATGATGGTGGTGGTGATGATAGTGATGATGATGATGATGGTGATGGTGATGATAGTGATGATGATGATGATGGTGATGATAGTGATGATGATAATGATGATGATGATGGTGATGGTGATGGTGATGATGATGATGATGATGATGATGGTGGTGATGATGGTGGTGGTGGTGGTGGTAGTGATGATGATGATGATGGTGGTGGTGATGGTGGTAGTGATGATGATGATGGTGATGATGATGATAATGGTGGTGATGGTGGTGGTGGTGATGATGGTGAGGGTGTTGATGATGATGATGATGGTGGTGATGATGATGGTGGTGATGATGATGATGATGATGAAGATAGTGGTGATGATGATAATGCTGGTGATGATGATGGTGGTGATGATGATGGTAGTGATGATTATAGTGGTGATGATGATGATGGTGATGATGATGATGATCATGATGATGATGGTGGTGGTGATGGTGGTGATGATGATGATGATGATGGTGATGATGATAATGATGGTGGTACTGATGAAGGTGATGATGATAGTGATGATGGTGATGATGATTATGGCGGTGATGATGATGGTGGTAGTGATGAAGGTGATGATGATGTGATGATGGTGATGGTGATGATGGTGATGATGATCATAATGATGGTGGTGGTGATGAAAGTGATGATGGTGGTGGTGGTGATGATGATGATGGTAGTGATGATGGTGGTGGTGGTGGTGGTGGTGGTGATGATGATGGTGGTGGTGATGATGATGATGATGGTAGTGATGATGGTGGTGGTGGTGATGATGATGACGGTATTGATGATGATGATGATGGTGGTGGTGATGATAGTGATGATGATGATGATGATGGTGGTGATGATGGTGGTGATGGTGGTAGTGATGATGATGGTGGTGATGATGATGGTGGTGATGGTGATGATGATGATAGTGATGATGATGATGATGATGGTGATGATGATGGTGGTGATGGTGATGATGATGATAGTGATGATGATGATGATGGTGGTGATGACGATGATGATGATGATGAAGGTGGTGATGGTGACGATGATGATGATAGTGATGGTAGTGGTGATGATGGTGATGATGATGATGGTGATGATGATAATGGTGGTGATGATGGTGATGATGGTGGTGGTGATAGTGATGATGGTGGTGGTAGTGATGATGATGATGGTAGTGACGATGATGATGATGATGAAGGTGGTGATGGTGATGGTGGTGGTGATGATGGTGGTGGTGATGATGGTGATGGTAGTAATGGTGGTGGTGATGGTGATGATGATGGTGGTGATGATGATGGTGATGATGGTAGTGATGATGATGATGGTGGTGATGATGATGATGGTGATGATGATGATGATAGTGATGAGGAGGAGGATGATGATGGTGGTGGTGATGATGGTGATGGTAGTAATGGTGGTGGTGATGGTGATGATGATGGTGGTGATGATGATGGTGATGATGGTAGTGATGATGATGATGGTGGTGATGATAGTGATGTGACGATGATGATGATAGTGGTGATGATGGTGATGATAGTGATGATGATGATGGTGATGATGATGATGATGGTGATGATGATGGTAGTGATGATGGTGATGATGATGGTAGTGATGATGGTGATGATGGTGATGATGATGATGGTGACGATGATGATGATAGTGATGAGGAGGAGGATGATGATGGTGGTGATGATGAGGATGATGAGGTTGACGGTGATGATGATGATGATGCTCAGTAGCAGTGTTATTTCTTTCCTTTCTTCATCTTCCCTCTGTCTCTCTCTCTCTTTGTCTCCTCTCAGCTCCGGAGGCAGCCTCTCTCCTCTCCTTGTCCCCTTCCTCCCCCCTCGGTGGTCTCCTCCTCTCTTGGTCGCCCCCCCCCGCTGGGAACTGGGAGAGCTACAAGCTGCTTCTGTTTGACGGCTCCCAGCAGTTAGTCAGCACCACTCTGGGCCGAGAAGCTGTGAACTTTAGCTTTCCTGGGACGGGACTAACGCCTGGGAGGCTGTACAGAGCCGTGCTGACAGTGGAGAGCGGAGGACTGACGGCTGAGAGCAGCTGTGAGGGATCAACAGGTAAGACCACTGTAGAAATACATCAGAGTACATGATACTACTACTACTACTACTACTTATAATACAACTTAATTTTGCACTTGCATTTCGCACTTGTACTTTACTCAGAGCAACATTCTTGTGCAATATTCTCAAGCACTTTATTCAGCGAGGCGGCTGTGGGCAGGAGGTAGAGCGATCGTCCTCCAATTGGAAGATTGGTGGTTCGATTCCCGGCTCCTCCAGTCCACATGTCGATGTGTCCTTGGGCAAGACACTTAACCCCAAATTGCCCAAATTGCTCCCGTTGCTGTGCCTGTGCTGTGCCAACGGTGTGTGAATGTGAATGAATGGTTAGATCCCTCTGATGAGCAGGTTGGCACCCTGCGTGGTAGCTCCTGCCATCAGTGTATGAATGTGTGTGAAAGGGTAATATGACATGTGATGTAAAGCGCTTTGAGTGGTCGCACAGACTATGTGCGGACTGTACTATATAAGTACAGTCCATTTACCATTTAGCTGTTTCTTACTCAGCTGTATTTAATATCGTATTGTATAGTACTGTATTTTATTTCCTCTCTGGTCATTTGTCGCTTGCTCTGATGATGTTGTGTGGGAGCAAATGTCGAAGCGAGCTGACAAAGCAAACAGAAATCACGGCTAGGACAGGTGAGGAGATGATGATGATGATGATGATGAAGATGAAGATGGTGGTGGTGATGATGGTGATGAATTACTGTTTGTTTATGTGAGGTTGGGCTTGTAGAAACTGAATTGCCCCTCGGGGATAAATAAAGCTGAATCTGAATCTAATACTAATAATGATGATGATAATAATAATAACTCTAAGTTACAAAGTTTTTCACAGGGCAGCATAATAGAGAAGTGATAGAAGCTCAATCAATCAATCAATCTTTATTTGTATAGCGCCAAATCACAACAAAGTTATCTCAAGGCTCTTTACACATAGAGCAGGTTCTAACCCGAACTCTTCAGGTTTTAACTTTAAAGAGACCTTAAACATTCCCACATGAGACACAGTGGAGAGAAAAAACTCTCTTTTAACAGGAAGAACCCTCAGGCAGAGGTTTCTTCCTGTTAAAAGGGAGTTTTATTTTTATTTTTATATACTATCACAACATTCAAACGGATACATACATACAGAAAAATATAGAAAAATATAGAAGAAATGTATGTTACAGCAGAAATATAACAGAAAATATGCTGCATATCACTATTACCATACAGATACTTACTATATATACATCAATATATGACAGAAAAATAGCAGAAATACAATATAGGAGCTAAAAACAAACATACATATATACTACTCCTGATATACAGAACATAGATTACAGAAACATAACAAAGGAAATATCAAGATATCAAGGAAATATGAATCAAGGTCACTTTATTAATACCTGAAGGTAGATTTGGTTGCAGTTTCAAGAGAGGGCATCACAACATTCAAACGGATACATACATGCAAACTTCATTGACAGCAGGAATATATATATATATGTTATTTTTTAAATAGTAGATAGATAGTTGAAGAAATTGACAACATTGATTTAACAGAAACACATGACAGAGTTTGTTTTATATGATTAAATATTACTAACATTAGAAAAAATACAATAAAACAACAATACAATAAAATATAAGTGCATAAAATGAAGTAAACTATGTATTACTGGATAAAGAGTCATATAAATGTTTTCTCTGTGCAGTTCCTGCTCCGGTGTCGGACCTTCACATTCGACACTCGGACGAGACTTCTCTGAGCGCCATGTGGAACCACGCTCCCTCTGGGTCACGTGACGACTACTTCCTGACAATTCGCCATGGTAACCATTCTTCAGACCACCTTAATTGGACTTAAATATTACTTTAAGTCTGTGATATCATTTTTTAATCGTTATATAATTTCTGCCTCCTGTATCTGTCAGGTAACGTCACCGTGGATACCAGGGAGGTGGAGGCCAACATGAGGGAGTGCACGTTCAACGTTCTCACACCTGGGACGCAGTACACCATCACCGTGACGACCAGGAGCGGGAAACTGAACACCTCTGTGTCATTGGAGGGAAGGACAGGTGAGGTCTTTATTGATTTACTGAACTTTAAAAACAGTTGGAAACACTTTAAAAGGGAGTGTGTATTTTGTATTCACTGATATTAAAGCAATGTCCTCACATGTATAGTAACACAGTCCAGTATGTGTGTGTTTCAGTCCCCATGGCGTTGAGTAGCATCACTCTGAGGAGCTCTGACGTTGACAGTCTGCAGGCGTCGTGGGAAAAACCACCAGGAGACGTGGACTCGTACACGTTGACCCTGCTGCAGGACAGGTGTGTGTGTGTGTGTGTGTGTGTGTGTGTGTGTGTGTGTGTGTGTGTGTGTGTGTGTGTGTGTGTGTGTGTGTGTGTTTCTAAATCAGGGATTTTTAAGGAACAGCAAGATTTTAGGAGCTTTGTCGTCCTGTTTTATTCTCTAGAGTCAGATAAACAGAAACAGAGCCTAGTTTCATCTCAGTGCGTCCAGAGCAGAGGCGAGTTCAGGATGTGATTAGCCTAGCTTAGCACAAAGACTGGAAGCAGGTGCAAACTGCTAGCCTATAGCTTTGAAGTAAAAAAGTAGTAAAAACAGTTTTACGATAGAGTTGATGTAGTAGCTTTTTCTTGAGCTTGACACAATCTTCATCAGCAGATTAACTTTTCCAGCTATCATGAAAATGGAAATATGAAAATAGATGTATAAATGTTTTTTTAAGAGCACCTTAGGATTGTGAGATATGATTAAAAGCACCAGAAAAGCTGCTAAGAGGCCCTCGTTAAAAACTCATGCATTTTATAGATGTAAGAGAGAAACTATTTTTTTTACTGCTGATAAGTGATCAGGTTGTAGAATAATTTAAAAACTGAGATCTGCTTCTACAACACATAACTGGTAGCTACCACAGAAAAAACTGTGCTAACGCATCCAAGTAGAAGCAGCCTTCAGGTATTAGCTCTCCAGTTAGCTACCCATCAGGTCGGCTGGTGGCTAGCTACCTAAACAAACCAGCTATCACAGTTTCTGGCTACAGTAGTTTGGTTTTTTGGGGGGGTTGAGATGTCTAACCACCTCCGTCAACCACCACACATTTCACTCACTGCAGTTCACTTAACGGCCACCGGTGTCACTACTGAGAAGGAATTTCTGATTCTTACACAGAGAGCCTTTAAAGTTGCATTTTTTTTTTAAGGTCCACTTTTGTCGCTGGAAAATAGTAAAAAAAATAACAAGAGGAAATGACACTAAACGTTTCTCGTGTTTCACAGTGTCGTGGTTCAGAACTACAGCGTTCCAGCTGGTTCTTCTTCTCTGCTGATGGAGGGTTTGACACCCGGCGCCCTCTACAGGCTGCAGGCCGCCACTGTCAGCGGAGGAGTTCAGTCTCAAACAACCAGCCTGCAGGGACGCACAGGTGAGTCAATCCAACTTATAATCATGTTTAAACTTTTCTCTGACCTGATTTATGGTAACACAGTGTTCAGTATTAGATTATAGACGTTATGAAATGAATAATAATATGAATAAATCGTGTTAAATATATTAAGTTTACAAATAATTTGAAATAAACCCGGTGCTAGTATGAAATAAAACAGTTTACAATCTTTCCTTTAAACCAAATTCACATCAGTCAGTTGAAGTCCTTCTTATCCTCGTTAACAGACTTCATTGTTTAATTGATGAAAAGATTAAAAACTGAATTTCTCACAATGACAGTATTATTAAGTATTAGTAGTGGAAGTTTGTTTTCACCACTCGAGACTCGAACTGCGATTGTTTTTATTGTTTAAGACTTCAGAAAAAAAAAATGTGAAGAGTTCATAACATACAAACACACACTGTTATATAAGACTGTTTGACTGCCGGTCATTCAGGCTCGTACTGTTTAGACACAATATTCCCATGAAACATTGGTGTTATTTCCCCTCCAACACATTCAGCTGCTGTTAACCGGAAAAACTCTCTGACCCCTTTCCAACAAGCCAAAGTCCTCCAACAAAACAAGAGCGCTACAAAAGTTATTATTGAGAATCATTGTGAATAAATAGTTTATTTTTATTAGCATTGTCATTTTGATTATGGCTCGTCTTCCTGTCACCAACATGTGTGATGAAAACATTCCTCCGTTATCATCTTTGGCAGCGCTGTAGAGATCTTAACCCTTCACTTACTGTTCAGGTCAAATTTGGTCCGTTTTAACATTTAACAGCTTGTAAAAACACACTAAATGTCTTTTATTTTGAAATTTGACTTTTCCTAAAGTGGCCCAAAATGCCCAAATGCCCAAATTTGACCCATTTTAATATTTAACAGCTTGTAAAAACACCCTAAATGTCTTTTATTTTGAAATTTGACTTTTCCTAAAGTGGCCCAAAATGCCCAAATGCCCAAATTTGACCCGTTTTAATATTTAACAGCTTGTAAAAACACACTAAATGTCTTTTATTTTGAAATTTGACTTTCCCTAAAGTGGCCCAAAATGCCCAAATGTTATTATTATTTTTTTTTTAAGTATTTTGTTGGGGCTTTTTGCCTTTTAATGTACAGGTTTAGTAGAGAGAGACAGGAAACTGGAGGCAGAGAGGGGGCATAGGGCTGCCTGTCATTTCTCTTCTCCTGAGCTTATGATTGAGCTCTTTTAAAGCACTTTACATTTTAATCTTTCATTTGCACTCTATGTCCTTTTAATGATTTTAAAGCTAATTTATAATTTTATGCTGCAATCTTATATTTAATGCTCAATTCTAGCATTTCATCTATGTCTTTCTGTTTTTCTGTACTTTGTTTTTATTGGGGGGGGGGGTGTTAATTGTATGTTTTAATGTTTCTGTTTTATATAAAGCACATTGAGTTGCCATTGTGTATGAAATGCGCTATATAAATAAAACTGCCTTGCCTTGGTGCAGGATTTGAACCGGGGTCGCCTGCAGCAAGGACTGTAGCCTCAACACATGGGCGGGTGCTCTACCCATTGAGCTAAACACCACCATTATTATAAAATATTTTAAATGTTATACTTTTGTATATAGGTGCTACAAACGTTTGTCCATTGAGGCACATCTGTGGTTCAATTTAATATAGACATGTATGAGTGGAACAGACTGTGAGGGTTAATATGTGATGGTGTTAATGTGCCCTGAGGTATAAAACACATTCATTATAGTAATATTAGCCGGTTGTTACTTTGCATTACATAGAAGTTTTCTGGTGTGAAATCCATCATTTTTGATCAACAATATATTCAAGATTATATATAAATGTTTAGTATTTTGTGACAACCTAGACTGCTGGACATTTGATTGATTTATGGATGTATGGACCAACCCAGACCGATGTGGAGTTCTTGTGGTTGAGCTCAACTGAAAAGATAAGGTATTAGAGTTATTAATATTTAAAGGTTGAGTCGAGTGTAAGGTCTCCACTATATGTGTGTGTGTGTGTGTGTGTGTGTGTGCGCGTGTGTGTGTGTGTTGTGATAACATCAGAGAGTTTTTAGAACAATGGAAGAAATGCCAAAAAGGAGCGCTGGAATGTTCCACACACACAAAGACACTCCCAATGCCCTGCTCAAAGGCTTCCTGCACACACACACACACACACACACACACACACACACACACACACACACACACACACACACACACACACACACACACACACACACACACACACACTTTCCTGCTCTGAGCACCTATTGTGTTCCCACATAAAATCCCGGTTATTTTCAGGATAGACTGTGTGTGTGTGTGTGTGTGTGTGTGTGTGTGTGTGTGTGTGTGTGTGTGTGTGTGTGTGTCTGTGTGTGTGTGTGTGTGTGTGTGTGTGTGTGTGTGTGTGTGTGTGTATGTGTGTGTGAGTCTGGGTTCTGCCAACCAATCAGCACTCAGTTTGGCAAAAACAAACACAAATCCCGCCTCTAACCCCCTCTGATAACCTTTCATGACTGCTGGCGCCATCTAGTGCCAGAAGTATGAACCTCACCTTTATAATCAGACCTTCGCTGATATGATCCTCGTCTGTGACCTTTTGCTGCAGCCAGTTCTTTAACAACACAAGAAAAACTACTCAGGCCATGCAGACGTGGGTGGAGGCAGTTCATACAGCTCCTCAGCACCGTCAGCAGAGACTCAAACCACGATCAATCAGTCAGTCAATCAAAGCACTGAAGGACTTGATCACATCTCTCCCACATATTCCACTTCACTTCACAATAAAAGTATCAGAGGAAACTTTCACTAAAATGTAAAAGTAGTTTTGAACAATGTATTAACAGTTAAGACGGTTATATCAAACTACACAAATACTGAATTTGTATAAGGCAAGGCAGTTTTATATATATAGCGCATTTCATACACAATGGCAATTAAAAACTGTAGTACCGTTAGAGGTACTTGTACTTTACTGTAGTACAGTTAGAGGTACTTGTACTTTACTGTAGTACAGTTTGATGTACTTGTACTTTGCTGTAGTACAGTTTGAGGTACTTGTACTTTACTGTAGTACAGTTTGATGTACTTGTACTTTACTGTAGTACAGTTTAAGGTACTTGTACTTTACTGTAGTACAGTTTAAGGTACTTGTACTTTACTGTAGTATAGTTTGATGTACTTGTACTTTACTGTAGTACAGTTTGAGGTACTTGTACTTTACTATAGTACAGTTTGAGGTACTAGTACTTTACTGTAGTACAGTTTGAGGTACTTGTACTTTACTGTAGTATAGTTTGAGGTACTTTACTGTAGTACAGTTTGAGGTACTTGTACTTTACTATAGTACAGTTTGAGGTACTTGTACTTTACTGTAGTATAGTTTGAGGTTCTTGTACTTTACTGTAGTACAGTTTGAGGTATTTGTACTTTACTGTAGTACAGTTTGAGGTACTTGTACTTTACTGTAGTACAGTTTGAGGTATTTGTACTTTACTGTAGTACAGTTTGAGGTACTTGTACTTTACTGTAGTACAGTTTGAGGTACTTGTACTTTACTGTAGTACAGTTTTAGGTACTTTACTGTAGTACAGTTTTAGGTACTTTACTGTAGTACAGTTTGAGGTACTTGTACTTTACTGTAGTACAGTTAGAGGTACTTGTACTTTACTTTAGTACAGTTAGAGGTACTGGTACTTTACTGTAGTATTTCCATGTGATGCTACTTTCTACTCCACTACATTTACGCTGGTTATTTAATTTAGTAGGCCTACAGTTTTTTTGCTTTCTTCGTCAGATAGATTAAACAACTAGTGCCGAGTATTTTCATATAATTTACACATAAACTAGTTAGCTTCAAAATAATTGAATAGAAAAAGCTTAGTTGTCCCAAATGAGTCAAAGTCCCACATTACCCTTTTTACTAACTTAAATAACCACTGTCATATCTTACTTACAGTCCCAGCGCCGGTCTCCGAGGTAACGGTTGCTAACGGCGGCCGGTCGGACGCGCTGCAGGTGTCATGGCGTCCAGCAGGGGGCGTGGTTGACAGCTACCAGGTTCGTCTTCAGGACGGGAGTCGGACCGTGCACTCGCTGGTGGTGTCCCACTCCTCCCTGCCCGAGTGCTCCTTCAGCTCGCTGGTCGCTGGGCATCTCTACACGGTCGCCATAGAAACGAGGAGCGCTGACATGGAGAACACCGTCACGGTTCAAGCACGGACACGTAAGTTATGAGACCTGAAAATACGTTTAATTTGATTTAAGTTCACAGCTAAACAAACAGTTAGTAGTACTGTTAGAGGTACTTGTACTTTACTGTAGTACAGTTTGAGTTACTTGTACTTTACTGTAGTACAGTTAGAGGTACTTGTACTTTACTGTAGTACTGTTAGAAGTACTTGTACTTTACTGTAGTACAGTTAGAGGTACTTGTACTTTACTGTAGTACAGTTTGAGGTACTTGTACTTTACTGTCATACAGTTTGAAATAATAGTACTTTACTGTAGTATAGTTTGAGGTAATTTTACTTTACTGTCATATAGTTAGAGGTACTTGTATTTTACTGTAGTACAGTTTGAGGTACTAGTACTTTACTGTAGTACAATTTGAGGTACTTGTACTTTACTGTAGTACAATTTGAGGTACTTGTACTCTACTGTAGTACAGTTAGAGGTACTAGTACTTTACTGTAGTACAGTTTGAGGTACTTGTACTATACTGTAGTATTAGATGTATGTGATGCAACTTTTTACTCCACTACATTTATTTATCAGCTTTAGTTACTTTTCAGATGCAGATTTGACTCTATGGATAATATAACAAGCTTTTAAAATACAACACATTGTTAAAGATGAAACCAGAAAGCAGTGTTTGTGAGTTTTAATATTATTTTATACATAATTAATTGTTGTTACGTCTGTTTTGTAGAACCTGCTACTGTGCAAAACCCAACAGCGGTTCACTCTGCAAAGGACGGCTTCCTCAAGGTGTGTATGTCTCAGGACTGACTTCTTAACCCTCCTGTTGTCCTTGAGTCAAGGAAGGAAGGGAGGAATAAGGAAGGAAAGGAGGGAGGAAGGAAGGAAGGAAGGAAGGAAGGAAGGAAGGAAGGAGAGAAGGAAAGAAGGCCACATGAAAGAATGAAGGGAGGAAAGAAGGCGGAAAGGAGGGAGGGAGGAAAGGAAAGAAGGAAGGAAGGACAGAGGAAAGAATGAAAGGAGGAAGGTAGGGGGGAGGAAAGAAGGAGGGCAGGAAGGAAAGGAAGGAAGAAGGAAGGAAAGGAGTAAGAAGGAAGGAAAGAGTGATGTGCTGTGCTGGGTTTAGTTGGAGTGAGAACCCTGGCAGCTGAGTTTTGGACGTGTTGGAGCCTGTCCAACGTTTTATTGGGGACCCCCCTAACCCAAGATGGCATTACAGTAGTCCAGACGTGAGGTGATGAATGCATGAATGAGAGTCAGAGAGTGAAGGACGGAGTGTGGAAATGAAATACACCAGAAAATATGAACATTTAAGAAGCTGGAATCAGAGAACAGTCAGGTATGATGAATCTTAGCAGCGGTGGTGTTAACAGTGTCGTGTTGTATGTTCAGGTGAGCTGGAGTCATGCACCTGGATATCTGGACCGCTATGTGGTTCTGATCCGTTACAACCACAGCGTCCTGCAGAACAAGAGCGTCTCCGGCAGATACAACGAGTGCACCTTCTCGTCCCTGACACCGGGGAGACTCTACACCGTCACCGTGGAAACATGGAGCGGAGACTATGTCAGCAGGGTGTCCACCGACGGACGCACATGTGAGTCAGAAACCAGAGAAACCGGAGCGGTGAAAGTGATGTTTGGTTGTGTTTTAGATTTTTTTATTGATGATTTTGACTCAAAGTCGTGTTTTCCTTCAGTTCCAGCAGCGGTGAGCAATCTGTCGCTAGGCAACGCAGGAACAGGTGATCTGACTGTGACCTGGAGTCCTGCCCCTGGAGATGTGGACCACTATGAGGTATGTCTTTTAAATGTTACATGATACTGTTCACATGTTTAAATGAGGTTTTAATCCTGTTGGTTAATGATGTCACCGTTTGTCTCCAGGTCACTCTGCTCTTCAACGACACTCGGGTTTATCCTCCGGTCACGTTGGGCAGCGAGCTGCGTCATCACCGGCTGACCTCACTGACACCTGGGCGGCTTTATAAGATCGTGGTGTCGACGTTCAGCGGTCCGAACCAGCAATCTCAGTTCATCGAGGGACGGACAGGTAGGACGACTGATGATTATCCTTCTTCTTCAAGTTCAATACTTTGCAAAAGGTCCAGTTGTAGTTGTTAGGGAATGTTCCATCATTAATAAGCACTGGGTCAAACTAGGCTTTGCGGTCATAGCAAGGCCTCACCAAATGATAGGTTTAGACACTGTCTCCCCTTGAGATAGTGGTAAGCAGTGAGTCTGCTCTTTTTGGGGAAAACAAGAGGCTTTCTGATAGTGTTGCTATAGCGACCGAGGTCAGATATGTGTTTGACTGTTTTCCCTGGATGGGGTAGAGGCAACTGGAGTCAGAGGTTTGATATAGTGTTGGATTTAGGTCAAAGGTCCTGAGTGAGGTCTAAGCAATGTTTTGTCTATAGACCAGTAGACTAAATTCTGTATATTGTAGATGTGTTGGATCTGACCATATTTGGGCATGGCTCAACCTGTGGCATTATCTGTGTGGTTTAAAGTCTATCTGTGTAGTTGAAGTCTATCCCCGGAGGAGAGAAACTTCAGAATTGAAGTAAGCATCAGGACGTAACATGTACTGATCATTCATTCACTTCTCCTTCATGAAGTAAATAAACCTTTTCAATACAAGACATCCTGGACTCCTGTCTACTCTCTCCATTGACGTATGGGCTGCATAATTAAAATCTTCTGTCAGTAGTGACCCAAGATTCTCCTCCACCTGTTTTCTGTCCAGTTCCCAGTGTGGTTAGAAACCTCCACCTGGCTCCCCGGAAGCCTCTACCTGGCCTAACAGACTCTGTGGGGGGGCTGGTGGTCTCCTGGACACCCGGAGACGGAGACCTGGACATGTACATCGTCTCACTGTCCTCTACGGTACAACTCACTGTACAGATCAGGTTCACACTGAGCTGCAGCAAAAATATATTATTTATATATCTCGTATCGTCCTCCCGGGTCAAATTAACCCTTTCTTCCTTCCTTCTGTCCTTGCTTCCCCATCACTCCTTCTTTCCTTCCCTCCCTCCTTCTTTCCTTCCTTCCCTCCCTCCCTTCTTCTTTCCTTCGTCCTTCCTCCTTTCCTTCCTTCATTCCTCCCTCCTTTCATTCCTTCTTCCTCACTTCCTTCCTTCATTCCTCCCTCCTTTCATTCCTTCTTCCTCCCTTCCTTCCTTCCTTCATTCCTCCCTCCTTTCATTCCTTCTTCCTCCCTTCCTTCCTTCCTTCATTCCTCCCTCCTTTCCTTCCTTCTTTCCTCCCTCCTTTCATTCCTTCTTCCTCCCTTCCTTCCTTCATTCCTCCCTCCTTTCATTCCTTCTTCCTCCCTTCCTTCCTTCCTTCATTCCTCCCTCCTTTCCTTCCTTCTTTCCTCCCTCCTTTCATTCCTTCTTCCTCCCTTCCTTCCTTCATTCCTCCCTCCTTTCATTCCTTCTTCCTCCCTTCCTTCTTTCCTTCCCTCCCTCCTTCTTTCCTTCCTTCCCTCCCTCCCTTCTTTTTTCCTTCATCCTTCCTCCTTTCCTTCCTTCATTCCTCCCTCCTTTCATTCCTTCTTCCTCCCTTCCTTCCTTCCTTCCTTCATTCCTCCCTCCTTTCATTCCTTCTTCCTCCCTTTCTTCCTTCATTCCTCCCTCCTTTCATTCCTTCTTTTCTTCCTTCTTCCTCCTAAGATTATTTATTTATTCAGTTGGTTGTAATCTGCAAACTCACCACTAGGGGTCTCTAAATCTGACACACTGGCCCTTTAAATATCTAAGTATATAAATAATACTCAACAATAAGGTATAAAGTGGATTAAACCAAAAATCGATGATGGACTGATATCACTTCCTGTCTCTAGGATGGCGTCGTGACCGAGAATCGCCTCCTCCCCAAACACATCTCCTCTCTAGACTTCCTGGATCTGACCCCAGGCCACGCCTACACCATCACTGTCCAATCACAGAGCGGGAAGCTGAACAACACCAAAAAAGTCACCGGCAGGACGGGTGAGAGACCGGCCGATCTTTCCTTCCTTCCTCCCTCCTTCCTCTCTCCCTCCTCCCTCCCTCCTTTCCTTCCCTCCTTCTTCCTCCCTTCCTTCTTCCCTTCCTCCCTCCCTTCCTTCCCTCCTTCTTCCTCCCTTCCTTCCTCCCTTCCTTCCCTCCTTCCTCCCTTCCTTCCTCCTTTCCTTTCCTCCTTCCTCTCTCCCTCCTTCTTCCTCCCTGCCTCCCTCCTTTCCTTCCCTCCTTCTTCCTCCCTTCCTTCCCTCCTTCTTCCTTCCTCCCTTCCTTCCTCCTTTCCTTTCCTCCTTCCTCCTTCCTCCCTTCCTTCCCTCCTTCTTCTCTCCCTTCCTTCCTTCCTCCCTCCCTCCCTCCTTTCCTTCCCTCCTTCTTCCTCCCTTCCTTCCTCCCTCCTTTCCTCCTCTCCTTCCTCCCTCCCTCCTTTTCCTTCCATCCTTCTTCCTCCCTTCCTTCCTCCTTTCCTTCCCTCCTTGTTCCTCCCTTCCTTCCTCCTTTCCTTCTCTGCTCCCTCCCTCCCTCCTTTCCTTCCCTCCTTCTTCCTCCCTTCCTTCCTCCTTTCCTTTCCTCCTTCCTCTCTCCCTCCTTCTTCCTCCCTGCCTCCCTCCTTTCCTTCCCTCCTTCTTCCTCCCTTCCTTCCCTCCTTCTTCCTTCCTCCCTTCCTTCCTCCTTTCCTTTCCTCCTTCCTCCCTTCCTTCCTCCTTCTTCTCTCCCTTCCTTCCTTCCTCCCTTCCTTCCTTCCTTTCCTTCCCTCCTTCCTCCCTCCTTCCTCCCTTCCTCCCTTCCTCCCTCCTTCCACCTTCCTCCTTTCCTTCCGTCCTTCTTCCTTTCTCCCTCCCCCCCTCCCTCCTTCCTTTCCTTCCATCCTTCTTCCTCTCTTCCTTCCTCCCTCCTTTCCTTCCCTCCTTCTTCCTCCCTTCCTTCCTCCTTTCCTTCTCTGCTCCCTCCCTCCCTCCTTTCCTTCTCTGCTCCCTCCCTCCCTCCTTTCCTTCCTCCTTCTTCCTCCCTTCCTCCCTCCCTTCCTCCCTCCTTTCCTTCCCTCCTTCTTCCCTCCCTCCTTTCCTTCCATCCTTGTTCCTCCCTTCCTTCCTCCTTTCATCCCTCCTTCTTCCTCCCTTCCTTCCTCCTTTCCTTCCTCCTTCCTCCCTTGACTCGAGGACAACAGGATGCAGCTGTGTGTTAATATTGATTGTGTGTTTTTCAGCCCCGGCAGAGTCACGGCTCTGCAGGCGGATAACGACCACACCACCCACAGCCTCACCGTCACCTGGGAGCGGCCGGTGGTCGAGTACGATGGTTACAGCCTGCAGGTGTTGGACGAGGCCGGCGTCATTCTGGCTAATCAGTCGGTCGCTGTGGAGAGTCGCAGCGAGCGTCTGGGAGGCCTGATTTCTGGGAAGTGGTACCGCATCCGGATGGTGACGCTGAGCGGCGGCGTCCCGTCGCTGGAGGCCACAGCCGAGGGGCAAACACGTGAGTCAATACACAATGTTATACTCAGCATCAGGAGGAATCTGACACTTAGACATGACCTCCTGTTGTCCTCGAGTCAAGGAAGGGAGGGAGGAAAAAAGGAAGGAAAGGAGGGAGAGAGGGAGGAAGGAAGGAAGGAAAGGAGGGAGGGAGGGAGAGAGGGAGAGAGGGAGAAGGAAGGAAGGGAGGTAGGAAGGAAAGAGAGAAGGAGGAAGGAAGGACAGAGGAAAGAAGGAAGGTAAAAGAGGAAGGGAGGAAGGAAGGAAAGAATGACAGGAAAGAAGGAAGGGAGGAAGGAAGGAAAGAAGGACAGAGGAGGGAAGGAAGGAAAGAAGGACAGAGGATAGAAGGAAGGTAGTGGGGAGGAAAGGAAGAGAGAAGGAGGGAGGAAGGACAGATGGAAGGAATGAAAGGAAGAAGGGAGGAAGGAAGGGAGGAAGGGAAGGAAAGGAAGGGAGGAAGAAGGAAGGAAAGGAGGGAGGAAGAAGAAAGGGAGGAAGGAAGGGAAGGAGGAAGGAATGAAGGTAGTGGGGAGGAAAGAAAGAGAGAAGGAGGGAGAAAGGACCGAGGATAGAAGGAAAGAAGGAAGGTATTGGGGAGGAAAGAAAGAGAGAAGGAGGGAGGAAGGACAGAGAAAGAAGGAAGGTGTTGGGGAGGAAAGAAAGAGAGAAGGAGTGAGGAAGGACAAAAGGAAAGAAGGAAGGTAATGGGGAGGAAAGAAAGAGAGAAGGAGGGAGGAAGGACAGAGGAAAGAAGGAAGGTAATGGGGAGGAAAGAAAGAGAGAAGGAGGGAGGAAGGACAGAGGAAAGAAGGAAGGTAATGGGGAGGAAAGAAAGAGAGAAGGAGGGAGGAAGGACAGAGGAAAGAAGGAAGGTAATGGGGAGAAAGAAAGAGAGAAGGAGGGAGGAAGGACAGAGGAAAGAAGGAAGGTAATGGGGAGGAAAGAAAGAGAGAAGGAGGGAGGAAGGACAGAGGAAAGAAGGAAGGTAATGGGGAGGAAAGAAAGAGAGAAGGAGGGAGGAAGGACAGAGGAAAGAAGGAAGGTAATGGGGAGGAAAGAAAGAGAGAAGGAGGGAGGAAGGACAGAGGAAAGAAGGAAGGTAATGGGGAGGAAAGAAAGAGAGACGGAGGGAGGAAGGACAGAGGAAAGGAGGAAAGAAGGAAGGTAATGGGGAGGAAAGAAAGAGAGAAGGAGGGAGGAAGGACAGAGGAAAGAAGGAAGGTAATGGGGAGGAAAGAGAGGGAGGAAGGAGCTCATAACTAACTGACCTGTGTCTCTGTGTCTCTCAGGTCCAGCTGCTGTCAGTAATCTAAACGGTCACCGTGTCCAACACCACGTCTCTGTCCTTCCTCCTGGCTTCCCTCTGACGGCCACGTCGACACCTACCACCTCTCGCTCTACAGAGTCACAGAGGCAACGGCCAATCACAGACAGGACGCTGCAGGTAGCAGGAAGGATCATCACCAGGTGGGCGGAGTTTTAAATAATCACGTGACTCCGATTGAACTAAATAAAAGTAACTCCTCCATTCCTTCCCTCCTTCTTCCTCCTTTCCTTCCTTCTTCCTCCCTTCCTTCCTCCCTCCTGTCCTTCTCTCCTTCCTCCCTCCCTCCTTTCCTTCCCTCCTTCTTCCTCCTTTCCTTTTTTCTCCCTCCTTTCCTTCTCTCCTTCCTCCTCCTTTCCTTCTCTCTTCCTCCCTCCCTTCTTTCCTTCCCTCCTTCTTCCTCCCTTCCTTCCCCTTTCCTTCCTTCTTCCTCCCTTCCTCCCTCCTTTCCTCCTTCCTTCCTCCCTTCCTCCCTCCTTTCCTTCTCTCCTTCTTCCTCCCTTCCTTCCCCTTTCCTTCTCTCCTTCCCTCCTTCTTCCTCCCTCCCTTCCTCCTTTCCTTCTCTCCTTCTTCCTCCCTTCCTCCCTCCTTTCTTCTCTCCTTTCTCCCTCTCTCCTTCCTTCTTCCTCCCTTCTTTCCTCCCTTCCTCCTTCCTTCCTCCCTCCTTTCCTTCCCTCCTTCTTCCTCCTTTCCTTCCTTCTTCCTCCTTTCCTTCCTTCTTCCTCCCTTCCTTCCTCCTGTCCTCCCTCCTTTCCTTCCCTCCTTCCTCTCTCCCTCCTTTCCTTCCCTCCTTCTTCCTCCCTTCCTCCCTCCTTTCCTTCTCTCCTTCTTCCCTCCCTCCTTTCCTTCCCTCCTTCTTCCTCCCTTCCTTCCTCCTTTCCTTCCTTCTTCCTCCCTTCCTTCCTCCCTTCCTCCCTCTGCCTCATTGCTTTGCTGATTCATCTTTAACTACAGCGTTAATGTGGTGTGTGTGTGTGTGTGTGTGTGTGTGTGTGTGTGTGTGTGTGTGTGTGTGTGTGTGTGTGTGTGTGTGTGTGTGTGTGTGTGTGTGTATTGTAGGCTGCTGGTGAGTTAGAGAGCCAGCAGAAGGTGGGTGCAGCTGCAGACGGCTGTGTGTTCTCCGGCCTGCGAGCAGGAAGTCTGTACAGGCTGCAGGTGGTGAGCTGGAGCCGGAGCATGACAGCGACTCGTCTGTACTCGCCAGAACTGGTCAGTCTGAATATCATTATTATCATTATCAATTATAGTCTTCTACTCTTTCTTCATCCTCTTTTCCATTCTCTCCCTCCTCATTCTTGTTTATCTTCCATTTCAACATCTTATTTATTTGTTATCCTGATTGTTTTCTTTCTCAGTCACTTCTTCTTCTTCTTCTTCTTCTTCTTCTTCCATCCCCATGTCATCTCTCATCTTCATTCTTCTTTAACCCTCCTGTCGTCCTCCAGGTCAAGGAAGGAAGGGAGGGAGGAAAGGAGGAAGGTAAGGAGGAAGGAAGGAGGGAGGGAGGAATAAGGATGGAAGGAAGGGAAGGAGGAAGAGGAAGGAAGGTAAAAGGAGGAAGGAAGGGAGGAGGGAGGGAGGGAGGATAAGGATGGAAGGAAGGGAAGGAAAGAAGGAAGGAAGGAAGAAAGGAAGAAGGAAGGAAAGGAAGGCTGG
>NC_070600.1:24182360-24209418 GCF_027409825.1 Scomber japonicus | reverse complement strand
AAACATACAGTGACATCATGGATTCAAGAGAGAAGAAACTCATTAAAAATGGATTCAGTCTGCATTAATAGAGAACGATAGCTACACGCCAGGAATACAATTAATAAAAAAAGGGAAAATCAGTCGTTTAAAATTGATCAAGAAAACATACAAATTAAATAAAAGTCACTGGTTAAGAAAAAATACTTAAATTACTGCTCAATTTTATTTATACTCTAGTTTTACACTCAGTATAAACTAAGGCTGCTCAATTAATCGAAATTTGATCGTGATTGCGATTTTAGGGGCCAACCCTGCTGTCGTCCTCCCAGGTCAAATTGACCCAATCTCTTTTGACTGTTCCTTCCTTCCTTCCTTCCTTCCTTCCTTCCTCCCTCTTTCTTTAATTTTTCCTTCCTTCTTCCCCTCCTTCCCTCCTTCTTTGCTCCCTCCTCCTTCCATACTTCTTTCCTCACTTCCTTCCTTCCTACCTTGCTTGGTTTCCGTCCTTCCTTTCCCTCCTCTTTTCCTTCCTCCCTCCCTTCTTACTCCTTTCCTTCCTTCCTTCCCTCCTCTTTTCCTTCCTCCCTCCCTTCTTACTCCTTTCCTTCCTTCCTTTCTTCCTTCATTCCTTCCTTCCTCCCACCCTTCCTTCCTCTTTTCCTCCTTTCCTTCCTTCCTTCCTTCGTTCCTTCCTTCCTCCCTCCCTTCTTACTCCTTTCCTTCCTTCCTTTCTTCCTTCCTCCCACCCTTCCTCCCTCCTGACTCCTTTTCTTCCTTCCTTCCTTCCTCTTTTCCTTCCTCCTTTCCTCCCTCCCTCCTTACTCCTTTCCTTCCTTCCTTCCTTCCTTCCTTCATTCCTCCTTTCCTCCCTCCTTACTCCTTTCCTTTCCTTCCTTCCTTCCATCCTCCTTTCCTCCTTCTTTCCTTCCTTCCTTCCCTTCCTTCCCTTCCTTGACCTGAGGACAACAGGATGGCTAACTGATGGGTCATGAATAAATTCGGTCTCACCTGGAAACACTTTTTTAAGAGTCATTAAAAGTAAATCCTGATTTTTCTCAAGTGTTTAAAAAAAAGGAAACACGGGTTGAACTCTGATGTTAGCTAGCTAGCTAGCGGCGGTAGCATAGCATAGCATAGCATAGCAGCATCTAGCTAGCCACGTTATGATCACAGTGAAGGAAAGAGCCATCTATTTTTTATACTCTCTATTCTATGTCCTCACTCACTGCTCCATATAAGCTGTTTATTTAAGTTACACATATTGCTGTATGTAAATACTGATGAATACTCTTTTTTAAAAATATGATAATAAATATATGTAAACTGTATATTAACTATTTTCTGTTAGATATTTGAAATAAAACACAAGTAGAACCTGCTACAGACTTACACTCACTGTATCTGGAGCTTTTCACTAGTTTATTTCTTTAAAAAGAAAAGAAAAAAAAGCTTTAAACATACACAGCTTTCATGAAGTTCATAAAAGTTGTAAATTTAAATATAAAATTAAAGAACAAGTCTGAATACGATGCAGGAACTCATATTTCCCCCCTTAGCTTTAAAATACATCATCATCATCATTGGTTTTTTTAATTCAATTTCACATTTCCTCGTCAAACTTCATTAAATATTTGCCAAATGTTATTCTCTCGACTGCGAAAGGATTTTAAATAATTTCTGCTTGTATAAGATGCATTTTTATGGATTTATATTTTAAGGATATAATGATCAATGGTTTGAATACAGGGCTGGGCAATAGTTCAATATTGTTTATATTTCATAGGAAACATTATTAATATGCGTAGCAGTATATGAGCTTAAAATGTAATGTGAATTTGATTCCAGTCAAATTGTACTTAAAGGCTAACAAAATGAATTATTAAAATGTTTGATTTTGAATTTTGCATACATTTGTCATATTGATATCAGAAATGTTGATTAATGATATTGATTTAAGACATATCACCCAGCCCCAAAAGAATGTGAAGCAGACTTACAGCTTGCTTTTAGATTAATGTAAACTATTATTATAAAAAATGTTCATTAAAATACTTTCTAAACTACGTCTGTGTGTCAGCTTTTATTTTTGAATGGAACATTAAGTGTGATAAACATTCATTGTTATCTATAACTTAAAGCGATGGTTCGTAGTAATTTCGGGATCATCCCTATGTTCCCCGATTTGTATGTGACCGGTGAACATAGGGATGATCCTGTCTACAGTTAGCCAGTTAGCTGTGTTAGCCGCCGAGTTAGCAGCTGAGCCAACAGCTGAATTAGCCACCGAGCTAGCAGCCAAGTAAGCCGCCGAGCTAACAGTGGAGTTAGCCGCCGAGCTAGCAACCGAGTTAGCTGCGATCGGGGAACATAGGACCTGGGGAACATAGGTACGCTCCGTAATTTCAACCTAGCATCATTTGCACCATCACGTCTGTAAACATCGTCGAAATCTCGCGCGATCACCGAAATACCGTGTGGTCACGTGAGATCCCGCACAGAGCAGATCTGTTGCCGGAAGCGACTAGTAGCAGTGAAGAAGGAGCAAGAAGCAGAGTACGGCAGAAGACATCAACGTGAGTAAAATGATAAGACAACATGTCATACAGCTGTATTTATCCCGGCTGCGGTCTAAAAGCTAAAAGATTCAACCCGGAAACCTTCCATTAACTGCCGTTTCGCTGCAATGACCCGGTATTTCAGTGATCGCGCGAGATTTCGACGATGTTTACAGCGTTAGCATTAGCACTAGCAGTAGCAGCAGAGTAAAAGCCTTCAGGTAAGTGTTTATTTTAATAAACTCCTGGTGGACTTACTACGGAAGCGTATTGCATTCACTTTATTTATTTTCCTGTTTTTCTGGCTATTTTTTCCCTGGTTTTTTTCTGAGTGATTTTTCCTGTTTTTCAGGGTAATTATTTTTCAAAGAGGGAGAAAGATGTATAATAATAGTAATACCATCTATATGACTTGAAGACAGGACAATCTCCCAGTGTCTTGAACCCAGATCAAAGTAAAACTTGATTAAACTAAATAAGCAGGTCATGTTTGTTTCCATTACATCCAGCTCTCAATAAAGAGTGAATGTGTCCAATGTTTTGAATGTCCTCTAAACTCAGAAAAAAAAATTAGCCCGAAAAACAGAAAAGAAATAAATTACTCAGAAAAAATAAAAACGGGGTTTTTTTTATTCAAGTGAATGCAATACGCTTCCGTAACTTACAAACTTTCCAATGCATCAATTTATGAGTAAAGACCTTATTAGTACTACTGTAGAAGTTTGATAACAATCCAGGCATTATTAGTGGGGTCCTTTACCAGATACACTGGTGGTCCCGTTAGCGCCTGGTGGTCCCGTTAGCATCTGGTGGTCCCGTTAGCATCTGGTGGTCCAGTTAGCGCCTGTACTTTAAATCCTCAAAGATTTATAATGTTTTCAAATTGCACTTGTAACTTTTAGAAAAGTTTTTAAAGTGTCCACTGGCTTGTGTATTTTATGTAAATTATTTTTTAAATTGTCATTGTTAACTAAATTGTTTTATATTTTCAAAAAACTTTTCATAAGCTTTTGCCATTTAATTTTTATCAGTTTTTTCTTAAAGTCAAACCTTTACATTACTTACTTAATTACTATATTTAATAGTTTAACATGAATAATTTTGTAAACTGTCATTATTAGCTTTTATGTTTATATATTTTACAAAACCTTTAAAAACTTTAATTTAAAGTACATTTGTATTTTATTGTTGGATTTAAAAGCTGACTGAACTCAGCCCTGTGTCAGCCCTGATGAACCTCAAAGACATCATTAGTAGGGAAAATAAAGATAAATAATATTGATAACATATTTGACAAAGCAATGAGGAAACTGTGGAAAGACAGGTGAAGCAAACAGGCAAGAAATAAAAAAGAGTCTTGCTACTTTTATCTTTTTCTTGTCAGCATCTGTGGAGCCAATTTCCATATTGATCTAGGGCAGACTGAGGATGGACCAGAACAGAGTAACCCAGATACGGTCGGCATCAGGGGGCTTAGAGGAGCGCAGGCCTGTCAGAGAGGCTGAGCCTAAATCCCTGGGGACCAAACATCCAACCCCTCCCGTCCATCTGCGCCCCCCCCCCCCCCCCCACCAACCCTAACCCCCCTCCGTCCCAGCAGAGTTATACTGATGCAAAGTTAGAAATCATCCAACGTCCTGCGAGCTTCCACTGAGCTGAGAAAAGAGCAAACACAAGTCCAGCAGCATGAGCACAACTATAAGAGCAGCTGTTAACTATTATTTTCATTACTGATGGACTAAGACTTAGTGTGGCAAAGTCATGTCCATGTATCATATTATAAGTCCATATATAGACATGATGATGTAGATGATTACTGTACGATGAATCAGTAATTATTGTGACAAACATAGACAGCCATTTTCTACAGTTTCTGATGTTTTATAATAATATTAAATCTTATAGTTCCAGCTCCTAGCTTATGCTGCTATAGGCTTAGACTGCCGGGGGACTCCCATGATGCACTGTTCCTCTCTCCTCCTCCCTCTCTCTCTCTCTCTATCCATCCATCTATATCCATTAATTAATTAATATTCCTCTCTCTCCTCTCCTTCCTCTCTCTCCTCTATCCTTCCTCTCTCTCTCTCTCCTCTCCTCTCTCTCCTCCTCTCTCTCTCTCCTCTCCTTCCTCTCTCTCTTCTCCTTCCTCTCTCTCTTCTCCTTCCTCTCTCTCTCTCCTCTCCTTCCTCTCTCTCCTCCTCTCTCTCTCTCCTCTCCTCCTCTCTCTCTCCTCTCCTTCCTCTCTCTCTCTCCTCTCCTCTCTCTCCTCCCCTCTCTCTCTCTCCTCTCCTCTCTCTCCTCCTCTCTCTCTCTCCTCTCCTTCCTCTCTCTCTCTCTCCTCTCCTTCCTCTCTCTCCTTCCTCTCTCTCTCCCCCTCTCTCTCTCTCTCTCTCTCTCTCTCTCTCTCTCTCTCTCTCTCTCCTTCCTCTCTCTCTCCTCTATCCTTCCTCTCTCTGGTTCTGAGGTTTCTTCCTGTTAAAAGGGAGTTTTTTCTCTCCACTGTGTCTCATGTGGGAATGTTGGGTCTCTTTAAAGTTAAAACCTGAAGAGTTCGGTTTAGACCTGCTCTATGTGGAAAGAGCCTTGAGATGACTCTGTTGTGATTTGGTGCTATACGAATAAAGATTGATTGATTGATTGATTGATTGATTGTTTTACAGACCAAACTATTAACAAAAAATAATGTGCAGATTCATAAATAATAAAAGTAGTAATTAGTTACAGTCGTCCTTTAAAGCAGGAGAGTTTCTTGATGTTGACTTAAAGCTCAAATAAACTTTATTATACAGGAAACCAACTACCGTATTTTTCGGACTAAAAGGCACACCGGATTATAAGACGCATTAAGCGAAACAAAACGTGTGTCAGATAAATGGAACTTTATTCATCTTCAGTGTCTGAGTGTAACAGCTGGGTGATTTCGGCATCAAGCATGCCCCGATCCGTCTCGTCATTATCCGAGTCAGTCTCGTTGCTGTTACCGGTACTCGGCTGTTGTTCAGTGATGATTCCGGCCTTCATGAAAGCTCGGACGACACTTGAGACTGAAACCTTAGCCCAGGCATCCACGATCCATTGGCACATAGTGGCGTAACTCGCCTGGCGTTGCCTCCCTGTCTCGGTGGATGTGTGTTCACCTTCTGTCATCCATCGCTCCCACGCAGCTCGCAATTTAACTGTGAACTCCACGCGGCTCCTGACTACGGCAGCCGTAATGCGTCATTTTGACAGATTTTTGAGCGCCGTGTAATCGGTTCGAGGTCAAGTAAGCACAACCAGAATTAATATATAAGGCGCACTGTCGATTTTTGAGAAAATTAAATGATTTTAAGTGCGCCTTATAGTCCGAAAAATACGGTATTGTCTTCTTCAGAATGTGATGTTTGTTGTTGCTTTAATTATTATTATTATTATTATTATTAGGGCCCGAGTGCTGACCAGCGTGAAGCCCTATTGTATCTGTAAACCGACATGCATGAGGGGGTGAGGGCCTGTTCACCGCAGCTTGCAGCTTTAATTATTATTTTTATTATTATCATACAGGAAACCAGACTGTCATTCCCGTCAGCATCCTGAGAAACTGGACCAACTGTCTGTCGGTTTTAATGGCGGTGTAGAATCTCAGGTCTGACCTTTCAAAGCGTCCGTTATCAGAGACGCTGACATTTCACATTTAATGTCTCACTTTTTACAAACCTGACATTAAAACTTCCGTCAAGACAAACTGATACACGGTGAGATTAACCTTCATGTCCTCCTCCCTCCCCTGTCTCTTTGGACTGTTCCTCCTTTCCTTTCTTCCTTCCTTTCCTTCCTTACTTCCTTCCTTCCTCCCTCCTTTCCTTCCTTCTTTCTTCCTCCCTCCCTCCCTCGCTCCCTCCCTCCCTCCCTTCCTTCCTTCCTTCTTTCCTGTCCTCCCTTCCTTCTTTCCTTCCTTCCTCCCTCCTTTTCTTCTTCCTTCCTTCCTTCCTTCCTTCCTCCCTCCTTTCCTTCTTTCTTCCTCCCTTCCTTCCTCCCTCCCTCCTTTCCTTCTTCCTCCCTCCCTTCCTTCCTTTCTTCCTCCCTCCCTTCCTTCTTCCTCCCTCCTTTCCTTCTTTCCTTCCTTCATTCTTTCCTGTCCTCCCTTCCTTCCCGCCTTCCTTCCTCCCTCCTTTCCTTCCTTCCTTCCTTCCTCCTTCCTTCATTCTTTCCTGTCCTCCCTTCCTTCTTTCCTTCCTTCCCACCATCCTTCCTCGCTCCTTTCCTTTCTCCTTCTGTCCTTCCTTCCTTCCCACCTTCCTTCCTCGCTCCTTTCCTTTCTCCTCCATTCCTTCCTTCCTTCCTCCCTCCTTCCTTTCCTTCCATCCTCCCTCCTTTCCTTCCTTCTTCCTTCTTCCTTCCTTGACTCGAGGACAACACAAGACTTAAAAAGGGAAGAGACTTGAGGAAGTTAAGAGACCTCCACATCCCACAGTATATTTTGACTCTCCTTCATCACGGTGGCTGCATACATTATTTTTACAGTCTCTGGTTTCATCCTGACAGAGCCGAGGATAAGTGGCCTGACATTAACACTGCTGTCCAAGGTGAGAGAGGGTCCACGTGTTTGTGTTCGAGAGTCATTGAATATTCATTAATTAGGAGAACAAGTGTTCTGACTCAGCCGATACAAGCGAGTCCTTTTCCTGTGTAGTGGGCAACCATTCAGATCTCTCAATTTAGGAGGGATTTGTGAATGAAACAATGGAGACGAGGGCAAAAGAGGAAGGACAGACGGAAAGGACGCACACACCTTTTTAATTCTTTATTCCTTTTTGTCCTCCGTCCATTTTCAAATCTTTCCGTCCATTTAATTCTCTGTTTCTAAATGTAGGTTTCTAATCGAAAAACCTACATTCAGAAACTCTAATCGACTTAATTTTGCTCGTGTCAGTTAATGGTGGTGTTGTTCACTGTTGCCATGACAACAAAGGTTGCATATCTTTTAAGGAATTTGAAAACTTGTCTCCAGTGATGATTTGAACCCAAACCATGATCTTTACATAGTTCTGATCAAGTAAAGTAGACATTAACCCTCCTGGTGTCCTCCAGTCAAGGGAGGAAGGAAGGGAGGAAGGAAGGAAAGGAGGAAGGGAGGGAAGGAAGGGAGGAAAGGAAGGAAGGAGCGAGGAAAGAAGGACAGAAGAAAGAAGGAAGGGAGGAAGGAGGGAGGGAGGAAAGGAAGGAAGAAGGAAGGACGGAAAGGCGGAAAAAGGAAGGAAAGGAGGAAGGGAGGAAAGGAATGGAGGAAAAAAGGACAGAAGAAAGAAGGAAGGGTGGAAGGAAGGATGGAAGGGCGGAACAAGGAAGGAAAGGAGGGAGGGAGGGAAGGAAGCGAGGAAAGGAAAAAAGGGAGAAATTAAAGGAAGGAGGGAGGGAAGGAAAGGAGGAAAGGAAAGAAGTAAGGAAAGGAAGGGAGGAAGGAAAAGAGGAAGGGAAGAAGGAAAGAAGGATTGCAGATTGCAGACTCTAAATTGCCTGCAGGTGTGAATGAATGTGAGTGTGAATGTTTGTTTGTCTCTATATGTTAAACCCTGTGATTGACCTTTGACCTGTCCAGTTGGTGTAACCCGCCTCTCGCCCAACAACAGCTGTGATGCACTCCAACCCCTCCCGCAGCTTGCAGCTTGAACTGTTTCCATGACAACAAAGTAATAATGCTTTCGTCAAATATAGATTATTATACACACACACGAGCAAACACGAGAAAGCAGAAAAAAGCAAAACTGAGACTTTCAGGTTGAAGACAAAATGTGTTTTTATTTAAAGATCTCTATTAGGCACTATAGTTATCATCGTTATCGTTAAAACACGGGCAAAGCGGCTACCTGGGTCACATGGTACAACGCTGAGGTACAGAAGGATGGAAGAAGGAAGGAAAGTTGGAAGGAAGGGAGGAAGAAGGAAGGGAGGAAGAAGGAAGGATTAAGGAGGGAGAAGGAAGGGAGGAAGAAGGAAGGATTAAGGAAGAAGGAGGGAGGGAGGAAGAAGAAGGGAGGGAGGGAGGAAGAAGGAAGGAAAGTTGGAAGGAAGGGAGGAAGAAGGAAGTAAAGAAAGGGGGAGGAAGGGAAGAAGAAAGGAAAGAAGGGAGGAAGAAAGGATGGAAGGGAGGAAGAAGGAAGTAAAGGAAGAAGAAGGGAGGGCGGGAGGAAGAAGGAAGGAAAGTTGGAAGGAAGGGAGGAAGAAGGAAGTAAAGAAAGGGGGAGGAAGGGAAGAAAGAAAGGAAAGAAGGGAGGAAAGAAAGGATGGAAGGGAGGAAGAAGGAAGTAAAGGAAGAAGAAGGGAGGGTGGGATGAAGAAGGAAGAAGGAAGGGATGAAGAAGGACGGAAGGCAGTATAGGTATGAGGGAGGAAGAAAGTAAAGGAGGGAGGAAGAAGGAAGTAAAGGAGGAAGAAGAAGGGAGGGAGGGAGGGAGAAGGAAGGATGGAAGGGAGGAAGAAGGAGGGAAAGAGGGAAGGAAGGAAAGGAAAGAAAGAGAGAAGGAGGGAGGGAGGAAGGACAGACGAAGGAAGGAAGGAAGGGAGGAAAGAAGGAACACACGAGAAAGCAGAAAAAAGAAACACTGAGACTTTCAGGTTGAAGACAAAATGTGTTTTTATTTAAAGATCTCTATTAGGCACTATAGTTATCATCGTTATCGTTAAAACACGGGCAAAGCGGCTACCTGGGTCACATGGTACAACGCTGAGGTACAGAAGGATGGAAGAAGGAAGGAAAGTTGGAAGGAAGGGAGGAAGAAGGAAGGGAGGAAGAAGGAAGGATTAAGGAGGGAGAAGGAAGGGAGGAAGAAGGAAGGATTAAGGAAGAAGGAGGGAGGGAGGAAGAAGAAGGGAGGGAGGGAGGAAGAAGGAAGGAAAGTTGGAAGGAAGGGAGGAAGAAGGAAGTAAAGAAAGGGGGAGGAAGGGAAGAAGAAAGGAAAGAAGGGAGGAAGAAAGGATGGAAGGGAGGAAGAAGGAAGGTAAAGGAGAAGAAGGGAGGGCGGGAGGAAGAAGGAAGGAAAGTTGGAAGGAAGGGAGGAAGAAGGAAGTAAAGAAAGGGGGAGGAAGGGAAGAGAAAGGAAAGAAGGGAGGAAGAAAGGATGGAAGGGAGGAAGAAGGAAGTAAAGGAAGAAGAAGGGAGGGGGGATGAAGAAGGAAGAAGGAAGGGATGAAGAAGGACGGAAGGCAGTATAGGTATGAGGGAGGAGAAAGTAAAGGAGGGAGGGAGGGAAGGAAGCGAGGAAAGGAAAAAGGGAGAAATTAAAGGAGAGGGAGGGAAGGAAAGGAGGAAAGGAAAAGAAGTAAGGAAAGGAAGGGAGGAAGGAAAAGAGGAAGGGAAGAAGGAAAGAAGGATTGCAGATTGCAGACTCTAAATTGCCTGCAGGTGTGAATGAATGTGAGTGTGAATGTTTGTTTGTCTCTATATGTTAAACCCTGTGATTGACCTTTGACCTGTCAGTTGGTGTAACCCGCCTCTCGCCCAACAACAGCTGTGATGCACTCCAACCCCTCCCGCAGCTTGCAGCTTGAACTGTTTCCATGACAACAAAGTAATAATGCTTTCGTCAAATATAGATTATTATACACACACACGAGCAAACACGAGAAAGCAGAAAAAAGCAAAACTGAGACTTTCAGGTTGAAGACAAAATGTGTTTTTATTTAAAGATCTCTATTAGGCACTATAGTTATCATCGTTATCGTTAAAACACGGGCAAAGCGGCTACCTGGGTCACATGGTACAACGCTGAGGTACAGAAGGGATGGAAGAAGGAAGGAAAGTTGGAAGGAAGGGAGGAAGAAGGAAGGGAGGAAGAAGGAAGGATTAAGGAGGGAGAAGGAAGGGAGGAAGAAGGAAGGATTAAGGAAGAAGGAGGGAGGGAGGAAGAAGAAGGGAGGGAGGGAGAAGAAGGAAGGAAAGTTGGAAGGAAGGGAGGAAGAAGGAAGTAAAGAAAGGGGGAGGAAGGGAAGAAGAAAGGAAAGAAGGGAGGAAGAAAGGATGGAAGGGAGGAAGAAGGAAGTAAAGGAAGAAGAAGGGAGGGCGGAGGAAGAAGGAAGGAAAGTTGGAAGGAAGGGAGGAAGAAGGAAGTAAAGAAAGGGGGAGGAAGGGAAGAAGAAAGGAAAGAAGGGAGGAAGAAAGGATGGAAGGGAGGAAGAAGGAAGTAAAGGAAGAAGAAGGGAGGGTGGGATGAAGAAGGAAGAAGGAAGGGATGAAGAAGGACGGAAGGCAGTATAGGTATGAGGAGGAAGAAAGTAAAGGAGGGAGGAAGAAGGAAGAAAAGGAGGAAGAAGAAGGGAGGGAGGGAGGGAGAAGGAAGGATGGAAGGGAGGAAGAAGGAGGGAAAGAGGGAAGGAAGGAAGGAAAGAAAGAGAGAAGGAGGGAGGGAGGAAGGACAGACGGAAGGAAGGAAGGAAGGGAGGAAAGAAGGAACACACGAGAAAGCAGAAAAAAGAAACACTGAGACTTTCAGGTTGAAGACAAAATGTGTTTTTATTTAAAGATCTCTATTAGGCACTATAGTTATCATCGTTATCGTTAAAACACGGGCAAAGCGGCTACCTGGGTCACATGGTACAACGCTGAGGTACAGAAGGATGGAAGAAGGAAGGAAAGTTGGAAGGAAGGGAGGAAGAAGGAAGGGAGGAAGAAGGAAGGATTAAGGAGGGAGAAGGAAGGGAGGAAGAAGGAAGGATTAAGGAAGAAGGAGGGAGGGGAGAAGAAGAAGGGAGGGAGGGAGGAAGAAGGAAGGAAAGTTGGAAGGAAGGGAGGAAGAGGAAGTAAAGAAAGGGGGAGGAAGGGAAGAAGAAAGGAAAGAAGGGAGGAAGAAAGGATGGAAGGGAGGAAGAAGGAAGTAAAGGAAGAAGAAGGGAGGGCGGGGAGGAAGAAGGAAGGAAAGTTGGAAGGAAGGGAGGAAGAAGGAAGTAAAGAAAGGGGGAGGAAGGGAAGAAGAAAGGAAAGAAGGGAGGGAAGAAAGGATGGAAGGGAGGAAGAAGGAAGTAAAGGAAGAAGGAAGAAGAAGGGAGGGTGGGATGAAGAAGGAAGAAGGAAGGGATGAAGAAGGACGGAAGGCAGTATAGGTATGAGGGAGGAAGAAAGTAAAGGAGGGAGGAAGAAGGAAGTAAAGGAGGAAGAAGAAGGGAGGGAGGGAGGGAGAAGGAAGGATGGAAGGGAGGAAGAAGGAGGGAAAGAGGGAAGGAAGGAAAGGAAAGAAAGAGAGAAGGAGGGAGGGAGGAAGGACAGACGGAAGGAAGGAAGGAAGGGAGGAAAGAAGGAACACACGAGAAAGCAGAAAAAAGAAACACTGAGACTTTCAGGTTGAAGACAAAATGTGTTTTTATTTAAAGATCTCTATTAGGCACTATAGTTATCATCGTTATCGTTAAAACACGGGCAAAGCGGCTACCTGGGTCACATGGTACAACGCTGAGGTACAGAAGGATGGAAGAAGGAAGGAAAGTTGGAAGGAAGGGAGGAAGAAGGAAGGGAGGAAGAAGGAAGGATTAAGGAGGGAGAAGGAAGGGAGGAAGAAGGAAGGATTAAGGAAGAAGGAGGGAGGGAGGAAGAAGAAGGGAGGGAGGGAGGAAGAAGGAAGGAAAGTTGGAAGGAAGGGAGGAAGAAGGAAGTAAAGAAAGGGGGAGGAAGGGAAGAAGAAAGGAAAGAAGGGAGGAAGAAAGGATGGAAGGGAGGAAGAAGGAAGTAAAGGAAGAAGAAGGGAGGGCGGGATGAAGGAAGTAAAGGAGGAAGAAGAAGGGAGGGAGGGAGGGAGGGAGGGAGAAGGAAGGATGGAAGGGAGGAAGAAGGAGGGAAAGAGGGAAGGAAGGAAAGGAAAGAAAGAGAGAAGGAGGGAGGGAGGAAGGACAGACGGAAGGAAGGGAGGAAGAAGGAAGGGAGGAAGAAGGAAGGATTAAGGAGGGAGAAGGAAGGGAGGAAGAAGGAAGGATTAAGGAGGGAGAAGGAAGGGAGGAAGAAGGAAGGATTAAGGAAGAAGGAGGGAGGGAGGAAGAAGAAGGGAGGGAGGGAGGAAGAAGGAAGGAAAGTTGGAAGGAAGGGAGGGAGGGAGGAAGTAAAGAAAGGGGGAGGAAGGGAAGAAGAAAGGAAAGAAGGGAGGAAGAAAGGATGGAAGGGAGGAAGAAGGAAGTAAAGGAAGAAGAAGGGAGGGCGGGATGAAGAAGGAAGAAGGAAGGGATGAAGGACGGAAGGCAGTATAGGTATGAGGGAGGAAGAAAGTAAAGGAGGGAGGAAGAAGGAAGTAAAGGAGGAAGAAGAAGGGAGGGAGGGAGAAGGAAGGATGGAAGGGAGGAAGAAGGAGGGAAAGAGGGAAGGAAGGGAGGAAGAAGGAAGTAAAGAAAGGGGGAGGAAGGGAAGAAGAAAGGAAAGAAGGGAGGAAGAAAGGATGGAAGGGAGGAAGAAGGAAGTAAAGGAAGAAGAAGGGAGGGCGGGATGAAGAAGGAAGAAGGAAGGGATGAAGAAGGACGGAAGGCAGTATAGGTATGAGGGAGGAAGAAAGTAAAGGAGGGAGGAAGAAGGAAGTAAAGGAGGAAGAAGAAGGGAGGGAGGGAGGAAGTAAAGAAAGGGGGAGGAAGGGAAGAAGAAAGGAAAGAAGGGAGGAAGAAAGGATGGAAGGGAGGAAGAAGGAAGTAAAGGAAGAAGAAGGGAGGGCGGGATGAAGAAGGAAGAAGGAAGGGATGAAGAAGGACGGAAGGCAGTATAGGTATGAGGGAGGAAGAAAGTAAAGGAGGGAGGAAGAAGGAAGTAAAGGAGGAAGAAGAAGGGAGGGAGGGAGGGAGAAGGAAGGATGGAAGGGAGGAAGAAGGAGGGAAAGAGGGAAGGAAAGAAAGGAAAGAAAGAGAGAAGGAGGGAGGGAGGAAGGACAGACGGAAGGAAGGGAGGAAGAAGGAAGGGAGGAAGAAGGAAGGATTAAGGAGGGAGAAGGAAGGGAGGAAGAAGGAAGGATTAAGGAGGGAGAAGGAAGGGAGGAAGAAGGAAGGATTAAGGAAGAAGGAGGGAGGGAGGAAGAAGAAGGGAGGGAGGGAGGAAGAAGGAAGGAAAGTTGGGAGGAAGAAGGAAGTAAAGAAAGGGGGAGGAAGGGAAGAAGAAAGGAAAGAAGGGAGGAAGAAAGGATGGAAGGGAGGAAGAAGGAAGTAAAGGAAGAAGAAGGAGGGCGGGATGAAGAAGGAAGAAGGAAGGGATGAAGAAGGACGGAAGGCAGTATAGGTATGAGGGAGGAAGAAAGTAAAGGAGGGAGGAAGAAGGAAGTAAAGGAGAAGAAGAAGGGAGGGAGGGAGGGAGAAGGAAGGATGGAAGGGAGGAAGAAGGAGGGAAAGAGGGAAGGAAGGAAAGGAAAGAAAGAGAGAAGGAGGGAGGGAGGAAGGACAGACGGAAGGAAGGGAGGAAGAAGGAAGGGAGGAAGAAGGAAGGATTAAGGAGGGAGAAGGAAGGGAGGAAGAAGGAAGGATTAAGGAGGGAGAAGGAAGGGAGGAAGAAGGAAGGATTAAGGAAGAAGGAGGGAGGGAGGAAGAAGAAGGGAGGGAGGGAGGAAGAAGGAAGGAAAGTTGGAAGGAAGGGAGGAAGAAGGAAGTAAAGAAAGGGGGAGGAAGGGAAGAAGAAAGGAAAGAAGGGAGGAAGAAAGGATGGAAGGGAGGAAGAAGGAAGTAAAGGAAGAAGAAGGGAGGGCGGGATGAAGAAGGAAGAAGGAAGGGATGAAGAAGAAGGACGGAAGGCAGTATAGGTATGAGGGAGGAAGAAAGTAAAGGAGGGAGGAAGAAGGAAGTAAAGGAGGAAGAAGAAGGGAGGGAGGGAGGGAGAAGGAAGGATGGAAGGGGGGAAGAAGGAGGGAAAGAGGGAAGGAAGGAAAGGAAAGAAAGAGAGAAGGAGGGAGGGAGGAAGGACAGACGGAAGGAAGGGAGGAAGAAGGAAGGATTAAGGAGGGAGAAGGAAGGGAGGAAGAAGGAAGGATTAAGGAGGGAGAAGGAAGGGAGGAAGAAGGAAGGATTAAGGAAGAAGGAGGGAGGGAGGAAGAAGAAGGGAGGGAGGGAGGAAGAAGGAAGGAAAGTTGGAAGGAAGGGAGGAGGAGGAAGTAAAGAAAGGGGGAGGAAGGGAAGAAGAAAGGAAAGAAGGGAGGAAGAAAGGATGGAAGGGAGGAAGAAGGAAGTAAAGGAAGAAGAAGGGAGGGCGGGATGAAGAAGGAAGAAGGAAGGGATGAAGAAGGACGGAAGGCAGTATAGGTATGAGGGAGGAAGAAAGTAAAGGAGGGAGGAAGAAGGAAGTAAAGGAGGAAGAAGAAGGGAGGGAGGGAGGGAGAAGGAAGGATGGAAGGGAGGAAGAAGGAGGGAGGGAGGAAGGACAGACGGAAGGAAGGAAGGAAGGGAGGAAAGAAGGAACACACGAGCAAAGCAGAAAAAAGCAAAACTGAGACTTTCAGGTTGAAGACAAAATGTGTTTTTATTTAAAGATCTCTATTAGGCACTATAGTTATCATCGTTATCGTTAAAACACGGGCAAAGCGGCTACCTGGGTCACATGGTACAACGCTGAGGTACAGAAGAAGGATGAAGGGGACGACAGAATACCTTGCAGACAACACAGTGAAAAGTACCAAGATAGAAAGAAAGAAAGAAAGAAAGAAAGAAAAGAAAGGAAATACCTGCACATGTATTATAATAACTACGGTAATGATAATAATACAGTAAATGAAGGATAACATTGTACAGTGTAGAGCAGAGGAGTCAAACTCATTTTCATTAAAGGGCCACATACAGCCCAATTTGATCTCATGTGGGCCGGATCATTAAAAAGATGGAGGGAAGGAAGGAAGGAAGGAAGGAAAAGAAGGAGAAGGAGAAGGAAGAAAATACAGGAAGGAAAGATGGAAGTAAGAAAGGGAGGAAGAAAAGATGGAAGGAAGAGAAGACAAGAAGGAAGGAAGAAAGGAAGGGAAGAAGGAAGGAAGGAAGGAAGGGAAGGAAGGAAAAGAAGATCGGAAGGAAGGAAGGAAGGGAAGAAGGAAGGAAGGAAGGAAGGGAAGAAGGAAGGAAGGAAGGAAGGGAAAGAAGATCGGAAGGAAGGAATGAAGGAAGAAAAGATGGAAGGAAGAGAAGACAAGAAGGAAATAAGGAAGGAAGGGAAAGAAGATCGGAAGGAAGGAATGAAGGAAGAAAGGTAGGAAGAAAAGATGGAAGGAAGAGAAGACAAGAAGGAAATAAGGAAGGAAGGGAAGATCGGAAGGAAGGAATGAAGAAAGGTAGGAAGAAAAGATGGAAGGAAGAGAAGAGAAGACAAGAAGGAAATAAGGAAGGAAGGAAGGAAGGGAAGATCAGAAGGAAGGAATGAAGAAAGGTAGGAAGAAAAGATGGAAGGGAGAGAAGAGAAGACAAGAAGGAAATAAGGAAGGAAGGAAAAAAGGAAAGAAGATCGGAAGGAAGGAATGAAGGAAGAAAGGTAGGAAGGACAGATGGAAGGAAGGAAAAGAGGAAAAAGGAAACTGGGCCAGATTGGACCTCTCGGCGGGCCGGTTCTGGCCCACGGGCCGCATGTTTGACACCCCTGATGTAGATTAACTCATGGGAGGGGTTGAGGGAAATCAATTAAAATCTAAATAAATACCAAAATAATCTCATCTGAAATAATAATAACATAATTTAACATTTTCAGTTTCTATGGCGACGAAGCGAAAACACAGAGTTTAGTTGCTACTGCAGTTCACAGCTGAGCGTATGGCTTTAGATAGAAAACCTTAAACATTATTCATCTGAGACAGAAGAAAAGATGACAACAGCTCGTTAAGTCTCGTAAAAACACACAGAAATGCTACGAAGAAGAAGAAGAAGAAGAAGAAGAAGAAGAAGCTACATTTTTCTTTGGAGAGAAACGGAGGAGTCAGGGAAGACAAACAGAAAAAAAAAAAAAAAAAGAAACGAGTTCAAAGGAGAATAAAAAAAAAAGTCGTATTCGTAAAAGTGCGTGAATGCTTTTTTTTGACGTGGGTTTTAATTGGTGTCACTGATTTGTCATCGAAGTCGAAATACACGATGATAGAGAAAGAAAACAAGGAAGCAAAGAAAAGGTTGAAGGTTTTAAATAATATGATCTTTTCTTATTCTGTAATTTCTGTTATTCTCAATAAACTTAACTTATTTGGTTTAATACATTTGCTGTGTCTCTAATCTCTTCTTCTGTTCTTACACTTCTCAACCCTCCTGTTGTCCTCGAGTCAAGGAAGGGAGGAAGGAAGAAGGGAGGAAGAAGGAAGGAAGGGAGGGAGCAAGGAAGGATGGAAGGCAGGAAGAAGGAAGGAGAGGAGGGAGAAGGAAGGAAGGGAGAAGGAAGGAAAGAAAAGAAGGGAGGAAGAAGGAAGGAAAGGAGGGAGGGAGGAAGAAGGAAGGAAGGAAGGATGGAAGGAGGAAGAAGGAAGTAAAGGAGGGAGGTTGAAGGAAGGAAGGGAGGGAGGAAGGAAGAATGTAAGGGGGGAAGAAGGAAGGATGGACGTGGGAAAGAAGGAAGTAAAGAAAGGAGGGAGGAAAGGAGGAAGAAGGAAGGAAAGGAGGAGGAAGGAAGCCGCGAAGAAGGGAAAGGGGGAAGAAAGGAAGGGAGGAAAGGAAAGAAGGAAGGACGGATGAAAGGAAAGAAGGAAGGGAGGGAGGAAGGAAGGGAGGAAAGAAGGAACAGTCAAAACAGACGGGGTCAACTTGACCCGGGAGGACAACAGGAAGCTAAATGTGTAACTGTGGACACTTCTCTCCCTCAACGGACGCCATCTTGGCTCTGTAGCAGAAGAGGAAGGACATAAAACTGGCTTTTAAAACTGGCAATGGTCGGCCGAAGACGACGTCGTAACTATGGTAACCATCGCTGCGTTATACAGATGTAAGTTATACACACTAAGCACTGCTATACTGGTGTCACATATAAACCATCAGCAGGTTATTTGGGTTCATTTAACAGTCTGTAAGGTTAGATTGCTAGCTAGCTAATCGTCATTTCCATCAGTTTTCAACGAGAGACGCTAACCTGTCGCTAAAAGTACGTGATTAGAGACACAGCAAGTAGTTTATAGATTTTTTAGTTTAGTTTTATAAATGTAGGAACAAACTAATAATTGATGAATGAATTTAAGACTCTTGTAGGCCTGGTCACACCAGAACGTGGCAGAGTGAAATATTTGGTTGTAGTAACGTTGCAGCGCTCATTGAACTGCTGCTGCTAATGCTAACGTGCTAGCTAGCCTTCTCCCTCCTTCCTTCTTTCCTCCATCCTTCCTTCTTTCATCCCTCCTTTCCTTCCTTCCTCCCTCATTTTCTTCCTTCCATCCTTCCTTCTCTTCTTCCGTCTTCCCTCCTTTCCTTCATTCCTCCCTCCTTTCCTTCATCCCTCCTTCCTTCCTTCTTTCCTGTCCTTCCTTCTTTTCTTTCCTCCCTTCCTTCCTTCATCCCTCCTTTCCTTCATTCCTCCCTCCTTTCCTTCTTCCTCCCTTTCTTCCTTCCTACCTCCTTTTCTTCCTTCCATCCTTCCATCTCTCCTTCCTTCTTCCCTCCTTTCCTTCATTCCTCCCTCCTTTCCTTCCTTCTTCCTCCCTTCTTTCCTTCATCCCCCCTTTCTTTCACTCTTTCCCCCTTCCCTTCCTTCCTTCTTTCCTTTCTTAATCCCTCCTTTCCTTCCTTCTTTCCTTAATCCCTCCTTTCCCTCCTTCCTTCATCCTTTCCTTCCTTCCTTCCCTCGAGGACAACAGGAGGGTTAAGATAGATCACTAACCCTATATTCTAGCTTTAACGGTACAGGATGGATCCCTCTTGGATCATTTTAAACATATATAATGTGATGAAGGCATTTACAGCATTTTAACACATTTTGCTTCGTTTCTGCATATTTGAAACATTCAATAAGAAAAAATGTGAATATCAAATGAACAATAAAGAAACAGCCGTACATGTTTGCGGTGGCTGAAACGTAAGCCTGCTCTGCTCTGGAAATAAACACTTTCACTGAATTCAATTAGCCACTAAATTTAAACGCTGGTGTGACCAGACCTTAAAGCAGGGGACACTTTAAATAACTCTTTCCTTGCTTCTGCTCATGACGTCTGAGGAGAAATAACTAAAGAATCTTTTTACATTCAGAGTTTGTTTTCCGTCGTCACACAGAGGAACATTTTCTACTCCTGCTTCAACACACATCTTAAGACTCACAAATTACCGACACACGACAAACCGGATGTGCTACAGCAGCAGCGTTACACAAACATTCAAGTTTACCACAAAACATGGCGATAAAACATTTTCCCACAGCCGAACCTGAGGAGGAAATGATGTATTTACAACAACAGTCAGTTCACAGAGAGAACAGAAGCAGCCGCAGACTAAAGTTCGGCTGTTAGCTTTCATTGGCAGCCACATCACTGAGCCTTGTGGCTGTTGCTAAGCAACAAGTAGCATCGCGCCAGGTAATTTTTAGACTGTTCGAGGATGTTGGAGAGAGGACTGTAGAAATTTGGAGACAACAATTGAAGATGTAAAACACCCTCACACACACAGGATGAATCATGTTGGGTGATAGCAGATCTATTGTCGGCTCCGCATGGAAAACATTCAGCTTTCAAAAAAGTATTTCTTAAAACATAATTGCACTTTTCTTCTTCAGTGTCAAGACATTTTCTAGAAATGAGTCGAGCGTGTCGAACTAGAAAGAAGAAGAGAACATATTTTTGTGTGTAGAAAGTGACAGAACTCATCTCTCCCAGTTTCCCCAAATAACATCCCCTACACTCTCTGATTATACAGATGTTTCAGTCCACAGGTGATCCTCCTCCTCCTCATGTAACTGACCTCATTTGACAGATTAACTCAATTGAAATATAGCCAGTAAATCTGGTGCTGACCTACGCAGCCGCTCTCATCATTCATGTCCTTGTTTTGCTCAGAGTCGAGCTTTGCCCTTCCCAATGGTACCATCCAAATACACGTCCTCAAGGCAAAGACACAAAGCCAGTGCAATGATTAGAAACCTGAACCTTGTATCTAGAGTCCTGCCAAGAAGGATTTAGGATGCAATTATCTCCCCTAGCAAATATATGTATATACTGTTCTTGTGTTTTCTGTATTTGGTTTTATGTTGTATTCAGAAAATGTAAATGAAAGTGAAAGAAATGGTCCCACGCTGAGACGAGAAGCAGGCGGGCTGGCAAACAGTGTGGGCAGTGTTGTAAACATAATCTGTGGGGGCTACCGACAATATTTCACTAGTTAAACATTTTTACAGCCTCTTATCAAACACTTTGCTCTCATAAGAAGCAGCTGTAATAATGAAGATCGCTCCTCTGCTGCTTCTGTTATTTCGCTGTCAAACGGTTAACGGATAAGACGATTAACATCTCCTGCCTGAGTCCACTCACAACTGAAAGCAAAAGCAGACGTAGGTGTGGTGACTCTATAGCTGCAGAGACTATGGCTGTGTTCGAAACCGCATACTTCTATACTACATACTACATACTACATACTTCTATACTACATACGACATACTTCCATAGACTGTATAGAAGAAACAGACGTAACATCCGTGACGTCACCCATTGGTTTGTGGACTGCTGCTCGGAAGCCAATAGTTTCTAATCTAAGCAGCGCCATCTTGAAAATTTCAGGTGCATGCTGGGAAAAATAAAAACACAGATTCTACTTATATGGGCATGAGGCGCAGTCATGGACGGACGTATGGGCGGGACCAACGGCGGAGCGGGGAGGTTGCTATGGTTGCGAGGGCTGGATCTCGAGGACATTGGTCAATCAACCTGTCAATCAGGACGTAGCCACGCCCTAATGCATACCCTGCTTTATCGTCACATATAAAATCAGGGAGGCCAAAATGTCCCAAATGAACATCATACTGCATTGAAGAAGGCTTTAAACTAGCGATTGAGACCATAAACACATTTTGAAAACGTTTACTGAGGTTAGAAATCAAGTGAGAAGTTGGTGAATTCTCCATTGACTTGTATAGAGACGGTCGCCCCCTGGTGGCCTTTTGATAGAATGCAGCTCTAAGTTACTTCCTGGTTGGCTTCTGTTCAGAGGACAGGAACTCCCCGCCTGCATACTACATACTTCTATACTACACACTAAAGGACCAGATAGTAAGCAGACCGTTTACACTGTAGTAAACTACACGATTACCCACAATGCATTTGGTTCCTACCCAAGCTAAAATCATCAGGCTGAAGCTGATTTCATTTTAGCTCTAACTCTGTAAATATACCACTTTTACCACTTTTTTTTCAGAAGTTGTGTTGCATCTTGGGTAATGTGAGTGTGAGTAGTCAGCTCTTGATGCATACTCTGCATTTCAGGAGAATCTAGTAAACCATCCGGGAACTTCTCACATACTCTTAACCACATACTACATACTTCAAATGACGTCAGAGTTAGTACGAGTAGTAGGAAAGTATGCGGTTTCGAGACCAGAGCCTTTTAACTTTATACCACAGACATACAAACAGATATTATAGTGCATTAGTGCCCAGAGTGTCTAACATTACAGGCCTGTGCTACACACTGAGAGGTTCCTTTACTTCCTGCTGATGGACAGAAGACCACAGAGCTCATCATTATCTGCTCTTATTGCTGAAAGTCTAAAACACATTTTTTTTTTTTACAAGCAGCTCAGTTTCACACCAACAACAACAACAACGAGCTAGAGTGGAGATGAAACCTCAATCTCAATCCTGTGACTGCTACAGAAACACTTTGGGGGGTGGCTGAGTCATCTCATCGGTGATTTCAAATACAAACCACCTGAGATTATTATTATCATCAGAGTATCAAACAGTCTGAACGTGAAGTCTCTGAAATCTGCTGCATGAAAAAAGGAACAAAGTGTTGCCTGAAGTGCTGCCAGTGATTTCTTTCTTGGCTTTGGTCGGCTGTCAGCTCGGAGCTTTTTCCTGTCAGTCTAACCCTTAACCCTTTAACCTTCCTGTTGTCCTCCCGGGTCCTTCCTCTGTCCTTCCTTCCTTCCTTCCTTCCTTCCTCTGTCCTTCCTTCCTTCCTCTCTCCTTCCTTCCTTCCTTCATCTGTCCGTCCTTCCTTCCTTCCTCAGATCTAAGTTCAGCTGTTAGGGTAAATGTTCCCTCCTTCTGTCCTTTCTTCCTTCCTTCATCTGTCCTTCCCTCCTTTCCTTCCTTCTTCCTCCCCTTCCTCCATCCTTTCCTTCCTTCTTCCCTCCTTTCCTTCCTACCTTCCTTCCTTCCTCTCCTTCCTTATTCCTCCCTTCCTTCCCTTCCTCCCTCCTTTCCTTCCTTATTCCCTCCTTTCCTTCCTTCTTCCTCCCTTCCTTCCCTTCCTCCCTCCTTTCCTTCCTTATTCCCTCCTTTCCTTCCTACCTTCCTTCCTTCCTCCCTCCTTCCTTTCCTTCCTTCTTCCTCCCTTGCTTCCCTTCCTTCCTCCTTTCCTTCCTTCTTCCGTCCTTTCATTCCTTCCTTACTTGAGGTGCAAATGACATAACTAGTAAGGTCTGTTTAACCCTTTATTGGGCAAATAATTATATTTGGTAACTTCTGTAAATATCCCAAAATATCCTTCCTTCCTTCCTTCCTTCCTTCCTTCCTTCCTTCCTTCCTTCCTTCCTTTCCTTCTTCCCTGCCTTCTCTCTTCCCTTCCTCTTTTCCTTTCTCCCTCCCTCGTTCCTTATTTCCTCCGTCCTTCCTTCCTTTCCTTCCTTCCATCTGTCCTTCCTCCCTCCCTCCTTCTCTCCTCCCTTCCTTCTTTCCTTCCTCCGTCCTTCCTTACTACCTTTCCTTCCTTCTGTCTTCCCTTCCTCCCTCCCTCCTTCTCTCTTTCTTTCCTCCCCCTACCTTCCTTCCTTCTTTCCTCCGTCCTTCCTTCCTTTCCTTCCTCCCTTCCTTCCTCCTTTCCTTTCAATGAGTGTCCTATAAAGGGTTAAGGTCTAAACTCAGGGTAGAAACTGAGAGAGCCATCTGCACCCTACTTTATTCTCATGGTCTAGATTTTGTCCTGATTAGTGCTGAAGGCGGCGTTTCGAAGCCCTCGAGGCGTCGGCCATGTTTTTTTTTTTTAATGCTGGAGCTACAAACATTCCTCCATGAGAGTAGTGATCAGGTTTAAATGACTTGATTGTTTAGAGATGCTGTTTTAATACGATGTTTAACCTTCCTGTCGTCCTCCCGGGTCAAACTGACCCCGTCTGTTTTGACTGTTCCTTCTTTCTTTCTTTCTTTCCTTCCTTATCTCCTTTCCTTCCTCCGTTCCTTATGTCCTTTTTTCCTTTCCTTTCCTCCCTCCCTCCTTCCTTTCCTTCCTCCCATCCTCCTGTCATTCCTGTCCTTCCTTCATTCTGTCCTTCCTTCCTTCCTTCCCTCCTTCCTTTCTTATGTCCTTTCCTTCCCCCCTTCCTTATGTCCTTCTTTCCTTCCCTCTGTCCTTCATCCCTTCCTCCCATCTTTCTGTCCTTCTTTCCTGCCCTCCTTTCTTCAGTCTTTCCTTTCTTTCCTCCCATCCTTCTGTCCGTCTTTCCTCCCCTCCTTCCTTCATTCCTTCCTCCCATCCTTCTGTCCTTCCTTCCTTTCCTTCCTCCCATTCGTCTGTCCTTCTTTCCTGCCCTCCTTTCTTCAGTCTTTCCTTTCCTTCCTCCCATCCTTCATTCCCACCTTTCCTTCCTCCCATCCTTCTGTCCTTCTTTCCTTCCCTCCTTCCTTCCTTCCTTCCTCCCTTCCTTCCTTCATTCTGTCCTTCTTTCCTTCGCTCATTCCTTCCTTTCCTTCCTCCCATCCTTCTGTCCTTTCTTCCTCCCTCCCTCCCTCCCTTCCTTCCGTCCTCCCTCCCTTCTTTCCTTCCTTCCTCCTCCCTACTTCCTTTCCTTCCTTTTTTCTCCCCTCCTTCCTCCCTTTCTTCCTCCCTTCCTTCCTCCTTTCCTCCCTTTTTCCTCCCTTCTTCCTCCCTTACTAACTTCCTTCCTTGACTTGAGGACAACAGGAGGGTTAAACCTAATATTACATGAGAGTAAAGTCAATGACCTGCAGGGTAATCTTACTACTATTACTATTTAGTCTCATTTCATAGTAAAGTGTGAGATAAAACACGTTACTGTAGCTAGAACGGTATAAAGCAGGGTTCAGATACAGTGTTAAAATACTGTTCACAAGTTAAAATATCATTCTTATAATCACGACTGCAGCTGCTGTTTAATTTTCTTTCTAAAACTCGTTAAATATACTAAAGTTACATGATTGTTAGTTACATGATAATGAAAAGAGGAAATAAATAAATGAAAAAAGCTGGAGAGTAAAATAACAGCTAATGAAACTAAGATAAACAGATCATGTATTTATATTTTAGTTTTCAGACTTCTGAGTTATGACCAAGATGTATGAAAGCTTAAATGAACTATAAATCATAACCTTACTAAACATCCCAGATAGCAAAACCTGACATGTTCATCCGGCCCACATACAGCATGGAATGATGGCACTTGGGCGGTCCGCTCATGTTTGCCAAAAGTGGGCCATAACCAGGTCATCACAATGCCAGATGTCAACCAAAAACACACCAAATAAACCAGTTCGGCCAAGACTGGCCCAAATATGTTTCAACAAAGGTGGGCCAAGTATGTTTCCTTATATGTGGGCCTCTTTAGGCTCACATCCGGATTAGTCATTGCCATACTTGCCATATTTCGGCCAAAGATGGGCCATATTCGTTTTGTGATATTTGGCCCAAATGTAGCATTTACTACATGGGCCAGTTTAGGTTCACGTCTGTTTTGTCCGGGCCAGAAGAATGCCTACAGTGCCGGATCATTGCCTCAAGTGGCCCACATTCGCATGCTATCTGGGATATATCAAGTACGCCTTTTTTTCTTAAATGATGTAATGCTGTTGTTCGTTTAGTATTTCTGTTGTTAGCTTGTTAGCGGCCTTTGCAGATTAAAACAGCTCAAAATTTAAGTGATTCATGGTTCGGGTGTGTATTTGTCCCTGTTTGATTCAGCACAATAAAGACTTAGATTAAATTAAGACTAACAATCCTTTTACCTCTAAAACTCTCCTCTCTATGGTTGTATTGTAAGACAGTGGGAATAAAGGCAAAAAGGCCCCAAAATGCCTCAGAACAGGGAACAGGGGTGTCAACTCATTTTAGTTCGGGGGCCCACTCAAGATCAATCCAATTTGATCTTGAGTGGTCGGAACAAGTAAAACCATTGCATAATAATTAGGGCTGTCAAATGATTAATTTTTTAAATCGAGATTAATCGCAGAGTTTCCATAGTTAATCATGATTAATCGCATTTTGAATTGCATGTTTAAAATCCTGTTATTTTCCATTTGAAGGCAGTTTTAAGCCCATAATGTAAAGCATTTCTTACCAGAGTGTCTTAACTGGGAATCAATCACGGCTCTGCTGCGACTCCCACACTCCAAAATGGTCCTTTGGTGGAGCTGAGGCTGGCTTGGCTGCACCTGGGTGTTTAGCGTGGAGGTGCTAACTCAAACTCCACGTACTCCGGTGGTAGTTAAACTCCGTTTGACACAGGTTGCATTTTACTTTTGACTTGTCAACTGAAGCGTCTGGAAGTGTTTTAAAGTTAAACAAGCCGTTCAAAAGTCCAGTAGCTCTCTTACTTTCCATCAGCGCGGTAGGTTTACTGCAGGAGGCCACTTCAAAGCATAGCGCTACAGCTAGAGGAGCCGTCTACGGGGGAGTAGAAGGGACAAAAAGGCTTGACACATTAAAATGCGATTAAAAAAATTAACGTTAACGCTGACAGCCCTAATTATAACCTATAGATAATATATTTTAATTAACAATCTAGGGGTAAACTGGTCTCCAAGCTCAGTTAATTATGAAGTTAAGGGAAGATCAGAAGCTTTGACTGTTGAATGGAGAGTGAAACTAAGCAGCGTTGTTTTACTGCAATCTTCACACTTTGCAATGTTATCCAGTGGGCTGTTCCTGGCCCACGAGCCGTATGTTTGACACCCCTGCCTTAGAACAAAGGACATGTGGGCCGAATGTGTTTAAACAACATGGACAACATCTAAAAAGTTATAAAGAGTTGAAGAGGATGTCGAGGATTTGGAAGAAACCAACAGTTAACATTTTGCACACTGCTGCACTTGTAAAACATTATGAGTTGTTTTTTTGTTTTAGTTTTTTTTACTAATAACAACATAATCATTGTTAAAGTGACGCTGACATTGATACTCATTTATCCTAAAACCCCAAAAGAACAAAAACAAACCCTCCAAAGAACGGTTGCATTTAGTTACAGGAGCCTGTGACAGGAAGTAGCGTCAGGACTTGGGCTCTCTGTTGAGTCATATTTGTGGCTACTGGGACTGAAGTGAGATGCAGTGAGCTACAGAAGGAAAGCTTAGTTTTAAAGAAGAGCTACAGAGAAGACTGCAGAGTCCAGCGTATCAGAGATCTGATTCATTTCTCCCGTCACGTGATTCATGGTATCACCTATCACAGCACTGGTGTCACTCATTCAAATGACACGTCGATAAGATCCGTGAGTCTCCGCTGATCCAGTTCAAATCAGAGGAAAGGCGTTGAAGTCACATCTGATATCTATATAGGCAACAGGGTGGATTTCCCATCATCCTCTGCTCATTTTTTGCGTCTCGTTTTGACATTTCTGATCATACAAACCAGACAGCAGCAGGTAGTCGGTGGCGTCGGCGGCCCACCAGCTCGTCACCAATCCCAACGCGTGAAATCAACTTCCTGCTCCGTCTTAATGTTCCCGATCGCGGCGTCGCACCGGCACCGCAAACAGTGGCAGGGTCCTCGTGGGCGACGACAGCTCGGGGTCAGAGTTCGTCGCCAGGGGGTCGGTGGTGGCCTTGTTGCCGCGGCGATCCGAAGCCCCCATGTCTTGGCACACCTCGTAGGAGCATTTCCTCTTCTGCAGAGCTTCGGCTCGCACGGCCAGGGAGCGAGCGCACACCGTCAGCAGCACGATGAGCGTGCCCAGGAGGAGCGACACCATCGGCCAGAGGACGCAGTGGAGGAGGACGCTGGTGTCATGGGAACGGCGCCACAGCACATCGTCGGGCCTGAAAGCACAAACAGAAGAAATTAGACTTGTAGTTCTCGAGACCAAGACCGGTCTCGAGACCACTTTTTCATGGTCTTGGTCTTTGTTAGGGAATGTTCCATCATTAATAAGCACTGGGTCATAGCAAGGCCTCACCAAATGATAGGTTTAGACACTGTCTCCTCTTGAGATAGTGGTGAGCAGTGAGTCTGCTCTTTTTGGGGAAAACAGGAGGCTTTCTGATAGTGTTGCTATAGCAACCGAGGTCAGCTATGTGTTTGACTGTTTTCCCTGAATCGGGTAGAGGCAACTGGAGGCAGAGGTTTGATATAGTGTTGGATGGAGGTCAAAGGTCCTGAGTGAGGTCTAAGCAATGTTTGGTAGATGTGTTGGATCTGCCCATATTTGGGCATGGCTCAACCTGTGGCATTATCTGTGTAGTTTAAAGTCTAGTTGAGTTTTATCCACAGTGAACATCAAACTT
>NC_070600.1:24174860-24177360 GCF_027409825.1 Scomber japonicus | reverse complement strand
GTGTGTGTGTGTGTGTGTGTGTGTGTGTGTGTGATCTAAAAGGAGTTGTGAAGTGGGAGAAATGTTGATCCGAGACATAAAAACATTATATAAATCATATTAAACCTTTACGTATCTGTTCATATGCTGACTCATAATTAGTCTCTGCACCAAGTCACATTCAAAGCATCCCCATCTGTCATTAATCCTTCGGTTTGATTAAAAGACATTCACAATCACTAGTTTATGATCCAGGAGAACATTTTATAGAATAGATTAATAGAAATAGATAATATAATAAAATAATAGATTATTTTTAATAAACTCAGGTCAAACTTTTACATTTGCTTATATAGAAATGCAAGAAGGAAGGAAAGGAGGTAGGAAAGGAAGGGGGCAAAGAAAAGGAAGGTAGAATGGAGGAATGAAGGAAAAGAGGGAGGAAGGAAGGGGTGAAGAAGGGAGGGAGAAAGGAAGGAGGGAGGAAGAAGGAAGGAAATGAGGGAGGAAGGAAGGAAGGGGGGAAAGGGAAGGAAGGAAGGTAGGAGGGAGGAATGAAGGAAGGAAAGGAGGGAGGGAGGAAGGAGAAAGGAAAGGAGGGAGGGAGAAAGGAAGGAAGGGGGGAATAAGGAAGGAAAGGAGGGAGGGAGGGAGGAAGGGATGAAGATGGAAGGAAAGGAGGGAGGAAGGAAGGAAGGGGGGAAAGGGAGGAGGGAGGAATTAAGGAAGGAAAAGAGGGAGGAAGGAAGGGGTGAAGAAGGAAGGAAAGGAGGAAGGGATGAAGAAGGAAGGAAAGGAGGGAGGGAGAAAGGAAGAAGGAAGGAAAGGAGGGAGGGAGGAAGGAAGAAGGAAGGAAAGGAGGGAGGAAGGGAGGAATTAATCCTTCGGTTTGATTAAAAGACATTCACAATCACTAGTTTATGGTCCAAGAGAACATTTTATAGAATATATATGTTGGGTCATATTAAGATGAGTCCGGCTAAAATAAAAGTGTAGGATGTGAAGGTTGGATCGACATCATTCAGTATAAAATATGATGAATTAACCCTCCTGTTGTCCTCAAGTCAAGGAAGGAAAGGAGGGAGGAAGGAAGAGGGGAAAGGAGGGAGGAAGGAAGGGGGGAAAGGAAAGGAAGGAAGGAAGGTAAGAGGGAGGAAAGAAGCAAGGAAGGGAGGGAGGAAGGGAGGAATGAAGGAAGGAAAAGAGGGATGAAGGAAGGGGTGAAGAAGGAAGGAAAGGAGGGAGGAAGAAAGGGGTGAAGAAGGGAGGAATGAAGGAAGGAAAAGAGGGATGAAGGAAAGGGTGAAGAAGGAAGGAAAGGAGGAAGGGAGAAAGGAAGGAAGGGGGGAATAAGGAAGGAAAGTAGGGAGGGAGGAAGGGATGAAGATGGAGGGAGGGAGAAAGGAAGGAAAGGAAAGGAAAAGGAAAGGAAAGGAAAGGAAAGGAAAGGAAAGGAAAGGAAAGGAAGGAAGGAAGGGAGGAGGGAGGAAAGACGGAAGGAGGGAGGGAGGGAGAAAGGAAAAGAAACCAAGTCACATTCAAAGCATCCCCATCTGTCATTAATCCTCCTGTTTGATTAAAAGACATTCACAATCACTAGTTTATGGTCCAGGAGAACATTTTATAGAATATGATGATTATTTTTAATAAACTCGGGTCAAACTTTTACATTTGCTTATATAGAAATGTGTATCAGCTGCACAAAAAAATAAAGATATGCATTTCATCTTCATTAAAAAAAAACTAAACTTCATATTAAGATGAGTGTAGGATGTGAAGGTTGGATCGACATGATTCAGTATCAAATATGATGAATTAACCCTCCTGTTGTCCTCAAGTCAAGGAAGGAAAGGAGGGAGGAAGGAAGGGAGGAAAGGAGGGAGGAAGGAAGGGGGGAAAGGAAAGGAAGGAAGGAAGGTAAGAGGGAGGAAAGAAGCAAGGAAGGGAGGGAGGAAGGGATGAAGAAGGAAGGAAAGGAGGAAGAAGAAAGGAAGGGAAAGGAAAGGAAGGTAGGAGGGGGGATGGAAGGAAGGTAAGAGGGAGGAAAGAAGGAAGGAAAGGAGGGAGGAAGGAAGGAAGGGGGAAAGGAAGGTAGGAGGGGGGAAGGAAGGAAGGAAAGGAGGGAGGAAGGAAAGAAGGGGGGAAAGGGAGGAGGGAGGAATTAAGGAAAGAAAAGAGGGAGGAAGGAAGGGGTGAAGAAGGAAGGAAAGGAGGGAGGGAGGGAGGAAGGGATGAAGATGGAAGGAAAGGAGGGAGGGAAAAGGAAGGAGGGAGGAAGAAGGAAGGAAAGGAGGGAGAGAAGAAGGAAGGAAAGGATGGAGGAAGGAAGGGAGGAAAGGAGGGAGGGAGGAAGAGATGAGAAGGAAGGAAGGGGAGAAAGGGAGGAGGGAGGAATTAAGGAAGGAAAAGAGGGAGGAAGGAAAAGAGGAAGGAAGAAAAGAAGGACATGAGGAAAGAAGGAAGGGTGGAGGAAAGAAAGAGGGAAGGAAGGAAGGAAGGAAGGAAGGAAGGAAGGAAGGAA